>NC_012871.2:53771977-53868800 GCF_000003195.3 Sorghum bicolor | reverse complement strand
ATCAGCAAGAGATTAAAAGGAAATTTCTTCTCTCTTGCCGGCCGTGGGCAGAGCCCCGCGGCTGGCGCTCCTAGCGCCCGAAACCCTAGCCTCCTCTCTCGCTCTCACAGCCGCCTCCCTGTGAACAGTACCCGCGGGTACTGTTCATGCCATCAGCCGCCGCTCCTTCGATCTCAATCCATCTCTCTCGATCCCCAGCAGCCACATAACAGTTACAGATTAAAATATTTTACACAGATGATTATTAGTTTTCGGAATAATCTATAGTTGTTTATGCCCATTGCTTCTTATCATCAACAACCCCTTGTTAAATTTGTTCAAAAAAGTTGTCCCTTTTTTTCCTATTGTATATCACTGGAGCTCTGTATCTGTTTTTTGTTTCATATGTCTTCAGTTTCTTGCTCTGATAATATTCACAATCTAACAGCTCTACCCAGTAACATCATCTTATGGCATGCCTGTGTACTTTTCTCTGGAACGCGCTGCTGCTCCCTACTTTGGTATAAAGGTATGTTTCCTCTTCTAAATTCTAATATGTTTTTATCAAGCATTGTACTCATCTATTGGTACCATCCCACTGCTAATCTTTACCTCAGTTCTCCAAGTTACTCACATTATTGTTTCTTTATTTTATCTGATTATCTCTATATCCATCAACTGTCGTTGTATCTGTAACTGTTATACCCTTCTGTCACCTGTCAATGAAATTACATTTATCACAGGCTTACGGAGTTCATATGAATGGGTATGTTAATAAGGAAGGTCAGAAATTTCTTTGGATTGGTAAGCGAAGTGATGTGAAGCAAACATATCCAGGAATGCTTGATCATCTCGTTGCTGGTGGCCTGGTGTTCATTTCCATCCTTCTCTTTAAATTTTCCATTTACGTTATTAACAAAACATCTTTTTTTGCTAAAGACTGGTGACAAGAACTCAAAATTCTTATCAACACTGTTTTTTCTTCATTTATTCTTTGATGCCCATGGTGAAAACTGGTAAATTTGATTCTATTTGATAACATGAACTAAAAATTAATGAAAATGACTTCTTCCACTAACAAATGCATATCATTCACATAGTATTTTCATTCCTCAGTGATCTAATGCCCCAATGAATCATACTTTGTAAATGTGTATGGACGGACATAGACCTTATTTGTGGCAAAACAATATATGTAGTCGAGCACCCTCTTTTTTTTTGGCAATTCATCTGTTTTCGACATATTCTGAATATGATAGTTATATTCAATGTAGATTGTTCTAGCCGATATTCCTGGAATCATTACCTGGTTATATGAGGTGTAAAAGAAATTTGGACTGCAGTCCTGCTTGGTCTATCATAAAACCTTGAACATATTGATTTTAGAGAAAGGAAACAACTAGTCTTGATAGAATTTTCGTCATGTCAGTTGTCTTGGACCTTAAAGGACAGGTTTTAGCTATCTAATGTTTGCAGCCCAGATGTAATTTGTTGAAGTTAGGGACTTTTTTTTTCTCTTTTAGGAAAGGCCCCATGCCAGCTGACAAGACAGGACACACTGTTGATTTTTGCTGCTGGGCTTTAACATGCCTTGAATGAAATAGGCTTTTAAGCAAAGCTAAAAACTGAATTTGATACTTGTTTTCCTTTTTCTTCACTTCCTCTAATGTAGAAGTAGCATATGTTAGCTTATGTTGATTAATTTGGATCTTTAGCCATATGGAATATCGTGCAAAGAGAATATCATAAAGGAATGTGAGGAGGAAGCTGGAATCCCAAGATCCATATCTACAAAGTAAAATGTCAAACTGTTTCCTTAGAAGTTTCCGTTCTCACTTTTTATTATGTTTCATATGTAACAAATATCTATAAAAATTCATTAGTGCTACTTCTGTTGGAGCGGTTTCTTACATCGATATTGAAGGCTTTAGATACAAAAGGGATGTTCTCTTCTGCTATGACCTCGAACTTCCTTCTGACTTTGTTCCTAATAATGAAGGTACTCACTAAATACTGGAAAACATGCTAATTTTCTATATTCATATTGGTACATATAGCAATCCACTGTTTATTTGTTTATTTTTTGGTGCAGATGGTGAGGTTGATAGCTTCAGATTAGTCCCTATTCCACATGCTGCAAGCATTATACGGAGGACAGAATTTTTCAAGCCAAATTGCAACCTTGTGATTATCGACTTCCTCTTCCGCCATGGGTACTAAATGCATATTACATTATTGTGTTCCAAGCACTCTAATTTCAGGTGAAAATAACTTCTTAGGGCATGTTTGGTTGGAGGTGCTAAAATTTAATAGGTAGCATTTTCGTTTTATTTGGCAATTAGTGTCTAATTATGGACTAATGAGGCTCAAAAGATTCGTCTCGCAAATTATTCTATAGCTGTGTTTTTAGTTTTGTAGATAGTATATATTTAATACTTCATGCATGTGTTTAAACATTCGATATGATGTGAGCTAAATTTTAGCACTAGCAACCAAACAAGGCCTTAGATGCTGATATTGTAGCCTTGGTTTCAGGTACATAAACCCAGATTCTCGTGGCTACCTAGAGCTGATGCAAACCTTGAGGAGCGGTGATTGTTCTTAGTTGCCTTTTGCTGTTCAAGTTTCTAATGATAGTTCAATTTGATGAAACCAAAGTGTCACGGAATAGTCTTGTGAGATAATGATTATAATCAAAATTATGCTTGGGACTCATTTCAGTATGAGCAGAGGGTTCTCTTGGACTTCTGTTGGTTTGGGGTACCAGACCACCAATGGATTTGCTTGGTATTCTCATCTTCACTCTAGTGGTAATCGCACGCTCATATGCACCGGATCAAGCGATGAGGCGGCAGTGGTCAAAGGTTCATCACCACCAGATCAAACCACGAGCATACGGTGATCATAACTTCACCGCTAGATCAAGTGGTCCAGTGGTGGTACAACTCTCATCAGTATTAGATCAAATAATGGAACCACGATGGTCAGATACTCGTCACCGCTGCATTGGACCACGGACCGCCGGACCGGTGGCAAGAAAACATCCATTATTGCCTGATCAAATGGTGAGCCGCCGATGATCATTATCTCATCACTGCCAAATGAAGCGATGATCTGACAGTGGTAGAAGGCTCATAAACGCTAGATCAAACAATGACCAGCAGTGAGCAAATACTCATGACCACAGGATTGGACCACTGGTGGTGACTGCAAAGTTTAGAAGAAGAAACCAGAATCAAATCTTCCATTTTAGAGTCTTCAGATACATATACATGTGTACAATAGGCACTTGGGCCATGGGCCTTATGGGCTAGACTAACTATGTACAAGCATAGATTTTACTTATAGTTGACCCCCCCCCCCTCAAACTCAAGGGGAAGACACATTGAGTTTGAGAAGATTAAGACGATGATGTTCCTTTGTTTGAGGCTTGGTGAAGAAATCTGCCACTTGAAGCTCAGATGGAACATATTTGAGATCAACCGTGGACTGTTGGCAATGAGATCTGATAAATGATGCATCAACACCAATATGTTTGGTCAACTCATGCTTGATTGGATTATTTGCTATTTGAATAGCACTCATATTATTACAGAAAAGGGGTGTAGAGTTATCACATGAAGCTCCAAGATCAGCCAGCAACCATCTAAGCCAAATTATTTCAGCAGTTGTAGTAGCAAGAGCTCTAACCTCTGCTTCAGCACTAGAGCGTGATACTGCACTTTGTTTCTTTGATTTCCATGCAATGGGAGAAGTACCAATAAAGATGCAATAACCGGTGATAGAGCGACGGTCCATAGGATCACTGCCCATATAGAATCTCAACCTGGGCGTTCAGTTTTAAACGACAGTTTGGTTCAGTTTATTTGGTTTTTTGAAACCGGTTTCCAGGAATTGAGAACCGATCGGTTTCCTAAAATACCAGAAACCGACGATTTCGGTTTCTTAGTTCAGTTTTCTGGTTTGAACCGAAAAAACCGATGACAAAAACAGTAGAGGACGGCCATCAGGATTCAGAATAGATATTAACAAATATTATACACAATACAATACAAATCGATGACAAATATTACACAAATACAGAACTAGATAGTACAGAATACAAAGTTCAATTCTTTGAAGACTCAAGAGTGTTACAAACTTACAAAGTTACAATTCAGAGCTCAAATATTACAAACTTGCAGTTCATACTTGATAATAAACCAATGAACTTGATAAACATGCACATGCACATGGATGGATCATGACATAAGTGATTGTACTCCATCAGGCATCAAGACAACAATAGCAAGAAATCAAGGCTCCATTCGGCCATTCCCTCCAATAGGGATTCAGCAACAAGAAGAAAATAGGCTCATGGCGCCACCAGGATGTGTCCAGTCCAGCAAACCAACTTATCTATTTCAAGATGCAGTAGTGCTATCCTTAGAAATGTTCAGGCACGATTATGTTTCAATTAGTGTTGGGTACCATAAAAAGGGATACCCAGATCAGAGCGATAAAAAATCGCAAAAGGCAAAATAAGCCCCCCAGGATCACCACCAGGACGTGGGCCCCAGCCATCTACTTCTTCAATCTCGAGCTCAAAACACGGCACGCCCAACCCCCCAGGGCTCGGACGCAAACACCGTCTCGCCCGACCCCCACTGGCCTCGGGCGCAAGTTCCGTCTCGCCCGACCCCCTAGAGGCTCGGACGCAGACACCGCCTCGCCCGATCCCCTCGGCCTCGGGCGTAAGTTCCGTCTCACCCGACCCCCCAGGGCTCGGGCGCCAAACGACGCTCCACCAGATCAAGACAAGGCTTCCGACGCACGGCGCCCGTACCCTCGACGTGACAGGCGCAGTGGCTCCCATATCACAGCAGGGCATGGTGGCGACTATTCCAACCACCCTGACCACTGTGGCCTTACCTCTTTCACTATACAACCTTACCTCTTTCACTGTGGTGTACTGCCTCACAGTGAAAGAGGAATGGGGAAGGTTAACCAGCGTCACTATTTGCTGTCTTTTCCCACTATTAACAGGATGATCAGCAGTACCACCGATCCGACCCCCATGACTCCTACAGGGCTCGATAACCCCCCACAGGAGCAGCCATGTTGACAGCCATCCCTCAAGGACGAGATTGACAGGCTTCAACAGGGTCGGGACTGTGGCTTCACCATTCAACAAGAGGAAATCTACTCGTGTAAATACCTGTCTCCCCTTGAGGCTATAAAAGGGGAGCCAGGGCTCACAGTCAGGACAGGTTCACCAAATTCACACACACACGACCACCACACTCACTCACAGAGCAGCAACCAGCACTCTGTCCACCACAAAGCCGAGACTTGGGACTTAGCCCTCTCTTGCAACCTGCTTGTACCCCCTACTACAAGCACCTTTGGGTGCAAGGCTATACAGACCCCCGATCTCACTGGACGTAGGGCATTCTAGGCCCGAACCAGTATAAACCCTCTATGTTTCACTTGCATCACCATCCAGGCTTGGGTAGTCACGCAAACTTAAACTCGTTTGTGTCTAGACCACGAGTCTAGACGCCGACAGTTGGCGCGCCAGGTAGGGGCCTTTTGCGTGACATTCCCCTATCCCTACTGGGAAGGCTTGGATGGCAGACGGATTTCGTCCACTCCGCCGCGGCACCATCATGACGTTCGGGAGTTTAGAGTTCATGTCCCTCGGCTTCGGCTATGACATGGTCCTCCTCCCGCCACGTGGTGATGTCGAGTCTTGCGCCGAGCCGATCCCACCACAGTCAGTGCGTGGGAGGCGCTCGGGACACCATGCGGGGGGTGCCCGGCGGGGGCGTCAGAGATCTAGGATCTCTGACCCTACCACTGAGGCCAGGGTCTGTCCGACCCTCCCCCTGCATATTCCTCACCAGATCGCCCATTCCTGCGGCTCGACACACGCTAGAGGAAGGGCCCCCGGAGTGTCAGGTTCCGCTTCACGGACCAACAGGGGATCATCACGACCCCCTGTTCCACCCCGACTAAAAGGGAAGGCGCGACTCCCGCCCGTTCCCAAGAAGGGGGACAAAGGGGCCTCAACATCCCGTCCCCCTCCACCTATGGATGGAGGAGAGACAGCGGCGCCTCTTGAGCTCCCTTTTGGACTCAGGAACGCATCCGCCAGTTACGCCTCTTCCGTGAGCACTTCATTAAGTGCGTACGCGGATCTCCCAGGGCACCATCTCAGGTCTACCCTGGATCTCCTTGCTTCGCCACCCGTTTCGTCATACCTAGAGGACCCTACCTCAGGCGATGACGAGTGGGCGGCCGCTGACTTTTCCGGGTGTGGCGACCCGGAGACCTTCATGCGCTTCTTGGAGGCCAACAACTACTGCCTCGGCTATTCCGACTCCGACGACGGGATCTATGACCTGTCAAGAGAGTGCTTCAACCTTGAGGTCGAAGGAGCGCCCCACAACGCTCAAGGGGGTACAGGGCCCTCTAGGCAAGAGAACGCCACTCCACCACCTAACCCGACTCCGGGGACCGATCCTGGAGCCCGCGGGGCAGCATCAGCCCCCGTAGGGGGACATCGCCCTGACCTCAAGCAGCTCGATGAGCTGGAGGCCAGACTCGAAGAAGAACGCGCACGCCTCCACCAACTCCGTGAGGCCCTGGTCCGAGACTCGTCCGACCGTGGAGACGGGGGTGAGGCTAGACGCCGCGCCCGAGACGTCAACCGTCGTATCGTCGAGGACCAAGGGGGAGACGCCCCGGTCTTTAGCACGGCCAGCCAGAATGTGATGGCCGCTGCGCTCCTCCTCAGGGCGATGCCCGAGCCGTCAACTCCTGAGGGAAGGAGAGTGCGCCAGGGGCTACGCGGACTCCTGGAGCAGGCTGTGGTACAGAACGCAGAAAGTTCTGCATCACAATCCCACGGCAGGAGGCGCCGTGAGGCCCGACCCCCTCCTAACAAGGCACCAACGGTGCAAGGTCCGCTGCCCCCTAACCCGCAAGGGGGCAACAGGGCCCCATCAGTCCACGAACGTGTCAGGGCTGACGCGGACGTCCGGGCCACCCTCGAGGCCAGACGGCGTGACAAGGACGAGGCCGAGTCTCGACGCTATCGACCGCACCGAGGCGGAAGATACGACCCCGACCACGACCGTAGCACGTCACCAGAGCCTCCGGGTCCCTGCGTCTTCAGCGAGGCCATACGCAGGGCCAAGTTCCCGGTGCGATTCCGACAGCCCACCAACTTAACCAAGTACTCAGGGGAAACCAACCCTGAACTCTGGCTGGCGGATTACCGCCTAGTGTGTCAGCTAGGTGGAGCGGATGATGACCTCCTCATCATCCGCAACCTCCCATTGCACCTGGCCGATACGGCCAGAGCCTGGCTCGAGCACCTCCCTGAGCGCATGATCCACGACTGGGCCGACCTGGTCAAGATCTTCGTCGGAAACTTCCAGGGCACATATGTGCGCCCTGGGAACTCCTGGGACCTCAGGAGTTGCAGGCAGAAGCCCGATGAGTCCCTCCGAGACTTCATCAGGCGATTCTCCAAGCAGTGCACCGAGCTCCCCAACATCACGGACTCCGACGTCATCGGAGCCTTCATTTCTGGTACCACCTGCAAGAAGCTGGTACACGAGCTCGGTCGCAAGACCCCCACGAGCACTAGCCAACTGCTTGATATCGCCACCAACTTCGCCTCAGGCGAGGAGGCAGTTGGTGCCATTTTCTCCGACGGCGCTGCCAACGGGAAACAGAAGGCCGAGGCCACCGAGGCCTCGGGCTCACACGACCCCAAGAAGAAGAAGAAGGGTCGCAAGGGGAAGCAGGGTCAGTCGGACGACAACTTAGTCGCCGCGGCAGATCGCAAGAACCCCAAGCGGGCTCCTGCTGGCCCCGGTCTCTTCGACGAGATGTTGAAGAAGCCATGCCCTTATCACAGGGGACCAACCAAGCACACCCTTGAGGAGTGCACCGTCCTACGTCGGTACTACACCGACCTCATCTCCAAGGAGGGCGTTGAAGAGCCCCCCAAGGACGACGACCCTCAAGGGGAAGGTTTCCCCAAAATCAAGAAATGTCTCTTGATCTTTGGGGGACGTTCCGCTCGCCTCACCGCGAGTCAGAGGAAGCGTGAACTCCGAGAAGTTTGCGCAGTCAGCTCGGCCGCGCCCTCGTACCTCAAGTGGTCCGAGAGCGCAATCACGTTCGACCGGCAGGATCACCCGGATCGGATCCCCAATCCCGGAAGCTATCCTTTGATCGTCGACCCCATCATCGCCGAGACCCGTCTCACCAAGGTGCTGATGGACGGAGGCAGCGGCCTCAACATCCTTTACGTCGAGACTCTGGCCCTCATGGGGATCAGTAAGTCTGAGCTGAGGAACGACACAGCGCCATTCCACGGAGTGGTGTCGGGACATCGTGCTCACCCTCTCGGACAGATCGATCTGCCCGTCTGCTTTGGGACCCCCGACAACTTCAGACGGGAGGTTCTCACTTTCGACGTGGTCGGGTTCCCAGGGACCTACCACGCAATTCTGGGACGACCATGCTACGCCAAGTTCATGGCCATCCCCAACTATACCTACCTCAAGCTCAAGATGCCAGGGCCAAAGGGCATCATCACCGTCAGCACGACTAGCCAGCACGCCTACCAGTGCGACGTTGAGTGCATTGAGCAGGCCGAGGCTCTGGCTGAGTCCCTGGCGATCCTCACCGGCCTCGGCGACTGCGACCAGGACGTCCCCGACCCCAAGCGTCATGCCAGGAGCTTCGAGCCGGCGGAGGAGACCAAGCTGGTCTTCCTCGACCCCGGGACCTCTGAGGGTAGGGCGTTGAGGATCAGCTCCAGCCTCGACCCCAAATAGGAAGTGGTGCTCGTCGACTTTCTCCGCGCAAACGCCGACATATTTGCATGGAGTCCCTCGGACATGCCTGGTATACCGAGGGAAGTCATCGAGCACTCCTTGGACATCCGAGCCGGCTCCAAACCCGTGAAGCAACGCCTGCGCCGATTCGACGAGGAGAAGCGTCGGGCCACCGCGGAGGAGATCCACAAGCTGCTGGCGGCCGGATTCATCAAGGAGGTACACTACCAGAAAACTGAGTATCCTTGAGGGCCAGCAATTTCCTTGAGGGGCGAAATTAAACCCCCAAGGATATACAATTACCTTGAGGGTTGTATAAAACCCCCAAGAAAATACATATTCTTGAGTGCTAAACCAAACCGCCAAGTTAAATCTATATTTCCTTGAGTGCTAGTTGAAACCGCCAAGGTAATTCTATGTTTTCTTGAGTGTTATTATAAACCACCAAAGGTAATTCACATTTCCTTGGGTGTAACTAGAAACCGCCAAGGAAGTGCTAGTTTCTTTGGGTGTAAACCCTCAAGTAAATTATTGTAGCTGCCAAGAAAAAACAGTTTATAGTCATATTTCTCTTAACCACCGATATAGTGAACTCATTGCATTCTTGTTAATTAGACATTGCATTTTATAGACATAAATGCTCCATTGACATGTTTGGAAAATGATATATAATTTTTGTTAGTAAATTAATCCAATAAAAGTTATAATTTTGTGTTGTTATGCATTAGAGAATGCATATACTAGCACTTAGCTTGAGATGCCTGCTTATTTTAAAGCTAAAATGTAACATAATACCGTATGGAGGCAAAGTTTATATCAAAGTTATAGAACCCAAAGAGATATACAACTTCTTAGTTGATGAAATTTTCATTTGAAATTATTTGAGGTCCATAAAATATGTTTTAAATTATTAGAACTTTAAACTTTAAATTTTTTGAATCTTTCAAATGACCTCAGATAGAGATACAGCCTAAACCAAAGTTATAGTACTTGATGAGATATAAAACTTTATAATTCAAACTTTTTTCATTTGAAATCATTTAGGTTCTCAAATATTCATTACAAGATCCACTAAAGTGAAAACAAAAAGAAAGAAACATTCACTTAGTCACAAAAGACTTCGTGGTGTAGTGGTAAGTTAGTTTCACATGGAGTATCAAGTCATGAGTTCGAATCTCAGCTACAACAAATATGAGATTGTTTCTCTTTTTTTCCATGCATATCCTTGAGGGTCATCGGCACTCAAGAAAACATCTATCCTTGGGTGTTTTTACATTTTCTTGAGTGTCATTGGCACTCAAGAAAACCTATATCCTTGGGTGTCGTTACATTTTCTTGACGATGTTGAAAATCTGACGACTGATTTATTTTCTTGACGGTTTAACCCTCAAGGAATTGATTTGTGGCGGCCGGCACTCAAGGAAATAGTATTTCCTTGTCTCTCTACCCTTGGCGGCCATTCCTTGAGTGCTAGCCGCCAATATTGATTTTCTTGGCGGTCTTAGGGGTTTCCTTGAGGGTTTTTGACCCTCAAGGGTATTCAGTTTTGTGGTAGTGGTATTCCATCCCGAGTGGTTAGCTAACCCTGTGCTAGTCAAAAAGAAAAATGGGAAGTGGAGGATGTGTGTAGACTATACTAGTTTAAATAAAGCATGTCCTAAGAACCCCTTTCCATTACCTCGTATCGATCAAATAATTGACTCCACAGCAGGATGCGAAATTTTGTCTTTCCTTGATGCTTATTCCGGTTACCACCAAATCAAGATGAAAGAGTCCGACCAGCTCGCCACTTCTTTCATTACCCCTTTCGGAATATATTGCTACGTGACCATGCCTTTTGGCCTTAAGAACGCGGGGGCTACATATCAATGATGTATGCTCCAGGTCTTCGGGGACCTCATAGGCAGAACGGTAGAGGCTTACGTAGATGACATTGTTGTCAAATCCAGGAAGGCAAGTGGCCTAGTTGCCGACCTGGAAGAAACCTTCCGATGCCTCAGGGCAAAGGGGATCAGACTTAACCCCGAGAAATGCGTTTTTGGGGTCCCCCGAGGCATGCTCCTCGGATTTATTGTGTCTGAGCGAGGGATTGAGGCCAACCCAGAAAAGGTCTCGGCCATCGCAAACATGGGCCCGATTCGTAACCTAAAGGGAGTACAGAGGGTCATGGGATGCCTAGCCTCTCTAAGTTGTTTCATCTCTCGACTCGGGGAAAAAGGGCTACCTCTGTATAGGTTACTTAGGAAATCCGAGCATTTTTCCTGGACCCTCGAGGCCCAGGAAGCCCTTGACAAGCTCAAGGCTCTGCTAACCAACCCTACCGTTCTGGTACCCCCCGCTGAGGGGGAACCGCTTCTTCTCTATGTCGCAGCCACTGATCAAGTGGCCAGCGCAGCTATCGTGGTCGAAAGGAAGGAAGAAGGGCATGCCCTGCCGATCCAAAGACCGGTGTACTTCATCAGTGAAGTACTGTCCGACACAAAGACCCGATACCCCCAAATCCAAAAACTGCTTTACGCGGTAGTCTTAGCCCGACGCAAGCTCCGCCATTATTTCGAGTCTCATCCGGTGAGTGAGATTCAAGTGCATTGCTTTGAGAGTTGCATTTAGTGGCACTTGATTCTTGAGTTTGCTGCGGATTTCTTGTTACTCTTGGGTGTTTCCCGACGCCCTAGACGGCTTGGAGCAGCGGTGGTGTTGAGCTCGTGATTGGAGATTGTTTCGAGCCTCACCAAGTGATTTGTGAGGGGTTCTTGAGCCTTCCCCGCGGGAGATCGCAATTGGCTACTCTAGTGGATTGCTCGTGGCTTGGAGGATCCCCATCTTGTGAGTGGATGTGCGGCACCCGCTGAGGGTTTGGCTTTGGATTGCCAATTAGCTCGTGATCCATCAAGTGGGTGCATCGCCACAACGAGGAGTAGCTTGCCGGGAAGCAAGTGAACCTCGGTAAAAAATCTTGTGTCATTTCTTGCCAAGGTCTCTCTTGTGATTGTGTACGTGATTGATTGGATATATCTCATCTCTACAACGACGGTATAACAATCACTCTCCTCTCTTTACTTACTTGCCTACCTAGTTAGTTTAGCTTGTGTAGCTTAGTTCTTGTTAGTATAGAGTTGTTGTGTAGCCTTCTCTAGTTGTTGTGGTTTAGTGTTTAGCCCTCTTGCTAGACTTGTTTAGGTGGCTTGCATAGCTTAGTTGTGCTATTGCTAGAATAGCTTCGCCTTTTATTTTACTAACTCACTTGTCTAGTTGAAGTTTGTAGAAATTTTAAATAGGCTATTCACCCCCCTCTAGCCATTTGAACCTTTCAAGTGGTATCGGAGCCGAGGCACCGTTTATTTGAGGCTTAACAACCTACGGTGAAGAAATGGCTCTTAGTTTGCATATCAACAACACCAAGAAGGCACCTTACTTTGATGGCACAAATTACGCTTATTGGAAGGTCAAGATGACCGCCCATCTCAAGTCAATCAATAGAGAAGTTTGGAAGGTGACCGAAACAAAATTTGAGTTGCAAATGAGAATGCACCAACACTGGTTGAAGAAAAGAAGCTTCAATGCAATGACATTGCAATTAGTGCTCTTCATGAAGCTCTTGATGACAAGACCTTTGAGCAAATCAAGAACATTGTGATTGCTCATGATGCATGGGCAAAATTAGAAGAAACATTTGAGGGCACCAAGGGAACCAAGACCGCCAAAGCATACATCCTCCAAGAAAAGTTCTCAAGCTTCAAGATGCAAGAAGATGAAAGTGTGTCGGAGATGTTTCACCGGTTGCAAGTCATTGTGAATGAACTCAAGGCACTTGGGGAAGAAGTAAAAGATAGTCAATTCTCTATGAAGTTCTTGAGAAGCTTGTCTAAGAGATTTGACACATTGATCACCGTGCTAGTCAAGACAACACTTTGTGAATCAACTCCCCAACAAGTGTTCCAAGAGGTGATGACCGATGATGCTTATAGGGAAGATGATGAGAAGGATGAGTTGATCAAGAAGAAGAAGAAGGATGGTGAGAAGAAAGATGATGAGAAGAAGAAAAGTGTGGCGTTCAAGGCCATCACATCTAAGGGCAAAGCCAAGCAAGAATCATCAAGTGAAGAAGAAGCAAGCTCTTGTGATAGTGATGAAGATGAGGAGATGGCTCTTCTTGTCAAAAGATTTGGAAAGTTTATGAGGAAGAAGGGCTATCGGGCAAGAAGGAAGAAAAGCTCCTCCAAGAAGAATGACCATTCCATGAGGTGCTTTAGATGCCATAGAAAGGATCATCTCATCGCCAAGTGTCCTTATGATAGTGATGATGAAGATGCTATCAAGAAGGAGAGAAAGAAGCAAAAGAAGAAGCAAGAAAAGAAGGAAGGCTCAAACAAGAAGAAGGGTGATGCCCATGTTGCAACTTGGGATAGTGATGACTCCTCAAGTGATGATGAGAGCACCAAGAAGAAGGCGCATGCTAGCATTGCAATTCAAGGAAAGATGTAACACCCTAAAAATTTATTTTCAAATTAGCATTCAATTTGGCACAATTATATGAATTATCTGAGAATTGTTTAGCCAAAATAACAATTTTTGGAATTATTTAAAATAAACCATAAGGTCTAGAAACATGAAATGCTGCATTCATGCTGGTGCATAATATTTTGATTGATTGTAAGACTAGATTTCTTGGTTTAAAAATCAACTTGAAAGGAATTTATACAAGTATTTATAGTTCTGAAAAATATAAAAGAGTTCTCTTTTATTTTATTTCTTTCACCAAATCTGGCCCAGCCCCAAACCCTGGCCGGCCTGAACCCCGCGCCCACCCCTGGCTTTGGGCCGTCGCGGCCCAGCACCCCGCCCCTCGCCCGCGACGCGCGCGTGCGCAGCCCAGTGGCGCGGCCCTCTCCGCGCGGTCAGCCCGTGCGCCCTCCCCCTCTCCCCCTCTCACGGCGCGGTGGGTCCCGCCTGTCGGCGCTCACCCTTCCCCTCTCTCTCGCTGCACCGTGGGGTCCGCACGTCAGCGTCTTCCCCCTTCTTCTCCACCGAGCCGGGAACACAGCTAGGGGCATTCATCCCCTCTTCAAATGCCGATTGATGGAGGCCATCAATCGGGGCTCCATAAAGCCGCCTTGACGCCGGGAGTTAACGCCCGCATGCGCGCCCCCTCAATGCCCCTGCTCGCCCTATAAAACCCCAGGCCGAGCCCCCCCTTGCTGCCCTAGCCACCACCGGAGCTCGGTTTCGATCCCCCACCTCGGTTTCTCCTTGCTCGAGCAACCCAGAGCCCCGAGAGCGTCCTGGGAGCTTGGTTGAGACTCGCCGCGACCGTAGGCACCGATTTCATCTTTGTTTTGACCTTGTATGCCATGAATTTGAGCTCACCGTCACCATTTTCTTCCCCAGATCGCCGCGCTCGTGGCCACACTGCTCGGAGCACCTTCGGACGCCGCGAGCATCTCCATCGGAACCGCGGTACTCCTACGATACTCCCCGTGCTTTCAATTTCGAGCTAGAGCGCTAGACCACCGAGCCCAAGGCTCGCCGAGGCCGCGGAAATGGCGCCACCGCGGGGCCGTCGTCCCGATGTGCTCCCCGTCCCTTCTTTGTGCTCTATCGAGTTCGCCTCGTCGCGTAGATCATTTCGGTAGTCTTATTTTTGTTTGGAGTGGCCGGGAACGAGTTTCCGGTGAGCTCCGAGGAGCTCACCTCGTCGGCGGCAATGGCGCCGCCGTGCTCGGCCTCGGCCAGGCGAGCGCCCCGCCTCCCTCCTCTCTGAGCCGTCCGATTAGATCCCAACGGCCCAGATTACATACCCCTTCGGGGTTATGTAACCGGTCCACCGTGGACCCATGGGCGCGGTCCATGACACTCGGCCGGCCGGTCCACGCGCACAGTGGTGGACCGAGCCAATCCCCGCACGCCACGTGGCCCCCGGTCGGTCAGCGACGCGGTCAGCCGCGGGCCGCTAGAGTTTTTGCAGTTTAACCCCCCTGTTTCAAGCAAATCAACCCGCGGTCCAATCCAGTTGAAAAGTATTTCTTTTTAATCCTGTTTTCTATCATTTTGAACCCTGTACTTTTAAATAATAGTGCGCGCGGTCCAGACCCGTTAGAAAATCAGTTTTAATTCTTTTAAATTCGTTTTTGATTCACGGAAATGCCATTCATTTTGTTTTATGCATAACTTTCACGTTTTAAATTCGATTGGAGTGATTCTTTCGCTCATGTGTTCGTAGAAATGCGTAGAGTAGATTTAAATACTTTTCAGTCACTGTTTTCACTGTTTGGTGTACTGTTCTAATAGAACTCTATTTGTATGCATGTGATGATTGGAATGGATGCTTGATTGGTGTCTGGATCACGAATAGAGGGAAATCAGGTTGGAGTGGTTGAGGAGCAGTTTGTGGAGCTCTACCAGGAAGAAACTTTTGAGGAAGGCAAGTGTAATATAGGCTTCCTTGTACCTATGAATATTAATTAAATCATACATATGCATGTGTCTAAATTGAAATACCTATAAGGACTTTACCTAGATAATTTTTGTACCACAAATCCTTGTTACCCATGGGATGGTGTGCATTTGTTTAGGTACTTGCTTGCTATGCTCAAAACCCAAGGTAATAAATTAATCTGATTAATTGGTATATGCAACATGATAAAATATGTACTAGTAACTTGGTTCAGGGGGCTAGAGCTTGGGTTTGGGAGCTCTAGATTCCTCTCTGTAAGGACTTAATCCTGAAGCGGCCACCCAGGAGGACACGTACAATCCCGAGAGTCAAATGGCTCTGACCTTAATCATATAACTAGTATGTCTCTAGCAATTTAGTAGTTACCGAAAGGCGCTAGAGGGGGGTGCCTCGTGGTGTATAGATGTCACTCCTACCTTGGTGTGTACAGTGCCGCGACCACATGTGCCTCTTGAAGGAGGTCGTCTATGCACACTTGCCACTGAAACCTCGCGGCTACTATTTTGTTAGGGTGACTAGTGAAAGGTTACGTAGTGGGACCCGGTCACACTTCCTCGGAAGAAGTGGTGTGGGCCTTGCAAACCCCGACACTAGGGAACCACGGTTCGGGGGTAAAGGTGTACAATTTCTGCAGAAATCTAAAACCTGTTATAACAGTCGAGCTCTCGGTCATGAGCGGCCTGGATCCTTCTTGGTTAGCGGTTACTTGGTTACACTTGGGGAATATAATAACTTTGATTAATTCTTATGTAACCGGGTTGGTCTTTCATTAAAAGTAGCAAGTCTTAGTAAATAAAATATGACCAATTAAAATGCTAACCGCTGTTAAACCGAGTCAAGCCTTTGAGCCTTCATATACCCCTATGTTATACTTGCTAAGCATGGTGCGCTTACACTTGTTTATATTTCAATGAAAATCCCGGATGGGTAACATATGTGTGTACTGAGGAGTTCCCTGAAGATGTCCAGGACTTCTAGAGAGCTGGTGTTCACCAGTTGGTGTCCCTGTGGCAGCAAGGGCTTAGCTTTCCGCTTTATGTAATAATGTTGCCAATGAGCAAGACTATGTGAGATATTTAAGTTGAATATGCGGTGTAATAAAGTACTTTACTTTGATATATTTACAATTTGTGATAATATGTGTGTTTGGACATCCTGGGCGCACATATTTGAGTACTTGGTTTTGTTATCAAAACTGGGTGCGACAAATTGGTATCAAAGCTTAGCCTGACTGTAGGACGATCAGCCTAGTTAGAAATGGACGTTTTTAGGGTCTTGAGCACTTATTTTACTAATTATTTTCTTATAAAATTATTGCTTATAACTTGCCTAATATCTATTGAGAAAATTATTTTGTTCTAATCCTCATACATTTTCTTATAGATGGCCCGTACCAAGTGGACAGCTCGCAAACTTGTCATCATGCCCAACAAGAGGACAAGGTTCACTCTAGGCAAGCGTGTTCCCCCGCATCTGGTTGAAGCGCTGAGGGACATGGAGGAAGATCCATAAGAGGAACAAACCATGGATGTACCCATGGATGAGGATGCTGAGGAGGAAGTCATGATAGAGGAACCAGTTGAGGACGAGGAAACCGAAGAGGAGCCCATGGAGCAAGATGAACAAGAAGGAGCTGGTGATCCAGATGATGGAGATAGTTCTGACAGCTCTGACTCAAGCGACCATGGCAGTGGTGGTGATGATGGAGATGGTGATGGAGATAGCCAAGATCACCATGCTGCGCTTCTAGCAAAGGGATGGACAGTGGTGATCCATTTCGACTTGCATGGTGACGCCTACTACCATCCGAAACTTCTTACTCTCGCACGTCGTTTCCACACCCGGTGTACCGTACAGTACCGCACCGAGCATTGGACTCACCCCGACTACATCGGCTTCTGGGAGACTGAAGCTTACATCCGAGAAGGAAGTCGGGTGTGCCACATCCACCGTGCGATCACCGCCAGGACTACCCGCGCAGCAGCTATCCGAGACGCTGCCCGGCAGGCCTTGGTGGTGAACCGCGACCGCCACTTTGCTGATATTGCCTGGGAAGAAGATCGCTATCTACCCCGCCGGCGTAGTGGTCAGACAATCTGCAACATCGCTACACCACTTGTAGCAGGGAATCCCAGGATCCGACCCACCCTGGCATGCTTGGCTCAAACCAACACCGACTTGGATCGAGCCTCAGATGAGCTAGATGCCCTGAGGAAGGCCTACCTTGAGTTGGCTGTCGAGAACTCCATGTTAAAGCAACAGCAGGGGAATCATGTTGAAGAAGTACCACTCATCCTCGCAGAGTCACCCCCAAGGAACCACGAGGACCCCAACACCGGCACCAACCTTGACCCATAGGAGGTTTTCCCCATTTGTAATAAACACGCATAGAGATGCGAGAGTGTGTTTTTATTTTCTACTGATTGAACAATTCCTACTTCGTGGATGCATGCTTGTAATAATGCTTAATGGATGAGTTGGATTTTTGTCATGATTTCAATGATTGTGGGCCTGTCCACAGTCATTTAGAATAGGGCTAAGGTCTAAGGATAATATGAATAAATAGTTGGGTTTTACTTATATCTTGCTGTCGACCCATGTTTTTCCCTCTGAGCAGTCTGCCTTAAAAATTGTATATCTCGAGTTCTGGATGGACTAAAAATACAAAAAATTTATGGAATAAAATAGATTTCTATTGGCACTGGAATCACCTCAATATCTGTTACCGTTTGAGAGATAAAATTTCCACAAGCTGACCTCTCTGCGCAGTCAGAAAATTTCAGAACAGTAAGAGTTGTCACTTGTTCTTACCTATGTAAACGCCAGAATTTGAGGAAGTGATCTGAATGAAAGTTGTAGGAAAATTTCCAAGCTTTCCAGAAAGTTAAATTTCGCAGTGAGATATTAAACAGAAAGAAAGATATGCTTGTTTTACTTCGCTGTAGCTTTAGTGAGGACAGCAGAAAAATACAGAAGGCATACCACATTGTACTCACAACATATGTAATCCCATACTTGATCAGATGGTAATAATTCCAGCATGTTATATCTCTTGAAAATTAAGTATCTTGGACATATAAGACTCATATTATGTATCTGGTACAGATGGCCAACACTAGGAGGAACAGGAGGGGTGAGGACGTGCCACCACCACCACCACCACCTCCTACTATGGAGCAGCTGATGATGATGCAAACACAACTGTTGCAGCAGCTGGCCCAAAACATGCAGAACAATGGAAATGGAAATGGAAATGCACCTCCTCATGTTAGGGACAAGAGAGGAGAATTCTTGAAGGGACATCCACCTGTTTTCAAACACTCTACCGACCCTCTCGAAGCGGATGACTGGCTTCGTGCGATCGAAAGACAACTGGAGATTGCACAGTGCGATGACAGAGAGAAAGTGTTGTATGCAGCGGGGCAATTGCAAGGAGCTGCCCTTGATTGGTGGGATTCTTTTCGTTTTGGCCGTGCAGATGCTGACCCCATAACCTGGATGGAATTCCTAATGCTTTCCGCTCTCATCATGTCCCTGCCGGACTGATGAAACTGAAGAAGAAAGAATTTCTCTCCCTCAAGCAAGGAAGTATGTCTGTTGCTGAATATCGTGACAAGTTCATACAATTGTCACGATATGCTCCCACAGAAGTGGAGAACGATGAAAAAAGGTAGGAATTGTTCATGGAAGGGTTGAATGATGGGCTCCAATACCAACTGCTATCCCACACTTTTGCAAGCTTTCAGTATTTGGTGGACAAGGCCTTGGTGATTGAGAACAAACGCCGCCAGATGGAAGATAAAAAAAGGAAGTTCCAGGGACAACAGACAGGAAACAACACGCGTACTCGTACCAATCCTCAGCAAGCTTATCCACAGCAACGCTATCAAGGTCAGTCAAGCCTGGTCAATCGTAATCCGCAGCCACAACGTGCACAGCAGCAGCAGCAGCAGTACCGAGCTCCTAACCTACGTCAGCCGCCAGTTAATAATGCTCCTGTAAAGACAAACGGTCCCAATGCTCCACCTAAGAATGGTGCACCAAAAGCACCAAATGCCAACAATGATAACAAATGTTACAGCTGTGATGAGCCGGGACACTACTCCAATAGGTGCCCCAAGAAGATGGCCCAGAACAATATCAGAGGAAGAGTAAATCATGTGACAGCCGAGGCGGCACAGGAGGCACCGGACGTGATGCTCGGTATGTTTCCAGTGAACTCAAGCCCCGCTACAGTTTTATTCGATTCCGGTGCATCACATTCCTTTATTGCTCAGCCTTTTGTCAAGAAATATGATATACCCATGATTGCCATGAAAAACTCCATGATAGTTAGCTCACCGGGAGCATAAATGCAAGTTACCCTTAGATGCCCTCTAGTGAACATCATCCTAAGGGGGGTAGAGTTTACAGTTAGCCCGGTGGTTTTGAAAACTTCTGGTATTGATGTTATCTTGGGTATGGAATGGTTGAAACAGAGGAAAGCAGTTATACAATGTGATAGCAAAACAGTTTAGTTAATGACACCTTCGGGCCAGCAAATTGAGGTAGAGGTTAGCATGTCGGCTAAACAATATTACACAATTAATCAACTGAAGGGGACATCAATAGAGGACATACGGATAGTGAATGAGTATCGGGACGTATTCCCTGAGGAACTGCCAGGTATGCCACCTGACCGTGACATTGAGTTTATAATTGAACTTTTACCTGGAACTGCACCCATAGCTAAAAGACCATATAGAATGGGTGTGAATGAGTTAGCAGAACTTAAGAAGCAGTTAAGAGAGTTGCTAGATAAGGATTATGTTCAACCAAGTTCCTCACCTTGGGGAGCACCAGTGTTATTCGTAGAAAAGAAAGATGGTACACAAAGAATGTGTATAGATTACAGATCACTTAATGAGGTCACAATTAAGAACAAGTATCCACTCCCTAGAATTGATGACCTGTTTGACCAGTTGAAAGGAGCTTGTGTGTTTTCTAAGATAGACCTTCGGTCTGGTTATCATCAGTTAAGGATAAGACGATCTGATATCCCAAAAACTGCTTTTGTGACTCAATACGGACTATATGAGTTTACAGTTATGTCCTTTGGGTTGACAAATGCACCTGCCTACTTTATGTATTTGATGAACAAAGTATTCATGGAATACCTTGACAAGTTTGTGGTTGTGTTCATTGATGACATACTTGTTTTCTCTAAGAATGAGATAGAACATGAGAAACACTTGAGATTGGTGCTGCAAAAGCTTAGAGAACATCAACTCTATGCTAAGCTTAGTAAATGTGAATTTTGGTTAAAAGAGGTATCTTTCCTTGGGCACATCATCTCTAACGGAGGGGTAGCAGTGGACCCGAAAAAGGTCCAGGATGTGTTAAGCTGGAAACCACCCAAAGATGTGAGTGAAATTAGGAGTTTCCTTGGAATGGCCGGGTACTATAGAAGATTTATTGAGGGTTTCTCAAAGCTAGCCAAACCAATGACCGCTCTACTAGAAAAGAATGCCAAATTTATATGGTCCAAAGAGTGTCAGGCCAGTTTTGAAGAGTTGAAAAAGAGACTGACTTCTGCCCCCGTACTCATCTTACCTAACATCACTAAGAGTTTCTCTATCTACTGTGATGCCTCTCGGCAAGGTCTTGGGTGTGTACTCATGCAAGAGGGCAGAGTGGTGGCCTATGCCTCTAGACAGTTAAGGAAACACGAGTTGAACTATCCGACCCATGATTTGGAGTTAGCGGCCGTGGTGCACGCTCTAAAAATATGGAGACACTATCTAATCGGTCATAAATGTGAGATTTATACAGATCATAAGAGTTTAAAATATATCTTCACCCAGTCTGATTTGAACTTAAGACAAC
This sequence comes from Sorghum bicolor, assembly GCF_000003195.3. Lineage (NCBI taxonomy): Eukaryota > Viridiplantae > Streptophyta > Magnoliopsida > Poales > Poaceae > Sorghum > Sorghum bicolor. The sequence continues at coordinate 53,847,665 of NC_012871.2, read as the reverse complement.
GAAGATGGTTGGAACTGATTAAGGACTACGGCCTTGAAGTACACTATCACCCGGGTAAAGCTAATGTAGTGGCAGATGCCCTGAGTAGAAAAAGCTATGTTAATATGGCTTATGTGACTCAATTACCTAGGGAGTTGTGCGAAGAGTTTGAACATCTGAACTTGAGTATAGTGGCTAACACTATGGAATTGGAGGTGGAACCCACACTAGAACGAGATATCCGTAAAGAACAACTGGAAGATGAGAAAATTAAAGATATCGCGGAACGGATAGTGATTGGTAAGGCACTAGGATTCCACATGGATGACCAGGGAACAGTGTGGTTCGGTAAGAGGATTTGTGTACCCGAGATAAAGTCTATTAGAGAGGCTATCTTGAGAGAAGCTCATGACTCCGCTTATTCTATACACCCGGGTAGTACCAAAATGTACCTCGACTTAAAAGAAAGATATTGGTGGTATGGCTTGAAAAGAGATGTGGCAGAATATGTGGCTATATGTGATACATGCCAAAGAGTAAAAGCAGAACATCAGAGACCAGCAGGATTACTTCAACCCATGAAAATACCTGAGTGGAAGTGGGAGGAAGTTGGGATGGACTTTATAGTGGGACTACCTCGGACACAAAAAGGATACGATTCTATTTGGGTTATTGTAGATCGATTGACCAAGGTAGCTCACTTCATCCCTGTCAAGACTACCTATTCCGGGGCAAAGTTGGCAGAATTGTACATGGAAAGGATTGTGTGTTTACATGGGGTGCCAAAGAAAATTGTTTCTGATAGAGGGACACAGTTTACATCACACTTTTGGCAGAAACTACATGAGTCCATGGATACCAAATTGAATTTTAGTTCGGCCTACCATCCTCAAACAGATGGACAGACAGAAAGAACAAACCAGATACTGGAAGATATGTTGAGAGCTTGTGCCCTGCAGTACGGGACAAGTTGGGACAAAAGTTTGCCTTATGCAGAGTTCTCCTATAATAATAGTTATCAGAAGAGCCTCAAAATGGCACCTTTTGAGGTATTATATGGCAGGAAGTGCAGGACACCGCTATTTTGGAGTCAAACTGGGGAAAGTCAAGTTTTTGGGCCCGAAATCCTGCAAGAAGCAGAGAAACAAGTACACACAGTAAGACAGAACTTGAAAATAGCACAGTCACGACAGAAAAGTTATGCAGATACCAGGAGAAGGGATTTGGAATTTCAAATAGGAGATTATGTGTATCTCAAAGTCTCACCTATGAGAGGAGTCAAGAGATTTCATACAAAGGGGAAGTTGTCTCCTAGGTATGTGGGACCATTTAAGATCATTGCTAGGAGAGGAGAAGTCGCCTATCAGCTGGAATTACCTGAGCAACTCTCTAGTGTTCACAATGTTTTCCATGTGTCACAGCTTAAGAAATGTCTGAGAGTACGTGAAGAACGGTTACCTCTGGAAGAGCTCGATGTTCAAAAAGACCTTTCCTATAAAGAATATCCTGTAAGAATTTTGGAGACAGCAGAAAGAATCACCAGGAGCAAGGTCATAAGAATGAGCAAAGTACAATGGAATAGGCATTCAAAAGATGAAGCAACCTGGGAAAGAGAGGACGACTTAAAATCTGAGTACCCTCATCTTTTTGAACCATCCGAATCTCGAGGACGAGATTCATCCTAAGGGGGGGGTAGGTTTGTAACACCCTAAAAATTTATTTTCAAATTAGCATTCAATTTGGCACAATTATATGAATTATCTGAGAATTGTTTAGGCAAAATAACAATTTTTGGAATTATTTAAAATAAACCATAAGGTCTAGAAACATGAAATGCTGCATTCAAGCTGGTGCATAATATTTTGATTGATTGTAAGACTAGATTTCTTGGTTTAAAAATCAACTTGAAAGGAATTTATACAAGTATTTATAGTTCTGAAAAATATAAAAGAGTTCTCTTTTATTTTATTTCTTTCACCAAATCTGGCCCAGCCCCAAACCCTGGCCGGCCTGAACCCCGCGCCCACCCCTGGCTTTGGGCCGTCGCGGCCCAGCACCCCGCCCCTCGCCGGCGACGCGCGCGCGCGGCCCAGTGGCGCGGCCCGCTCCGCGCGGTCAGCCCGTGCGCCCTCCCCCTCTCCCCCTCTCACTGCGCGGTGGGTCCCGCCTGTCGGCGCTCACCCTTCCCCTCTCTCTCGCTGCACCGTGGGGTCCGCACGTCAGCGTCTTCCCCATTCTTCTCCACCGAGCCGGGAACACAGCTAGGGGCATTCATCCCCTCTTCAAACGCCGATTGATGGAGGCCATCAATCGGGGCTCCATCAAGCCGCCTTGACGCCGGGAGTTAAAGCCCGCATGCGCGCCCCCTCAATGCCCCTGCTCGCCCTATAAAACCCCAGGCCGAGCCCCGCCTTGCTGCCCTAGCCACCACCGGAGCTCGGTTTCGATCCCCCACCTCGGTTTCTCCTTGCTCGAGCAACCCAGAGCCAGGAGAGCGTCCCGGGAGCTTGGTTGAGACTCGCTGCGACCGTAGGCACCGATTTCATCTTTGTTTTGACCTTGTATGCCATGAATTTGAGCTCACCGTCGCCATTTTCTTCCCCAGATCGCCGCACTCGTGGCCACACTGCTCGGAGCACCTTCGGACGCCGCGAGCATCTCCATCGGAACCACGATACTCCTATGATACTCCCCGTGCTTTCAATTTCGAGCTAGAGCGCTAGACCACCGAGCCCAAGGCTCGCCGAGGCCGCGAAAATGGCGCCACCGCGGGGCCGTCGTCCTGATGTGCTCCCCGCCCCTTCTTTGTGCTCTATCGAGTTCGCCTCGTCGCGTAGATCATTTCGGTAGTCTTATTTTTGTTTGGAGTGGCCGGGAACGAGTTTCCGGTGAGCTCCGAGGAGCTCACCTCGTCGGCGGCAATGGCGCCGCCGTGCTCGGCCTCGGCCAGGCGAGCGCCCCGCCTCCCTCCTCTCTGAGCCGTCCGATTAGATCCCAACGGCCCAGATTACATACCCCTTCGGGGTTATGTAACCGGTCCACCGTGGACCCATGGGTGCGGTCCATGACACTCGGCCGGCCGGTCCACGCGCACAGTGGTGGACCGAGCCAATCCCCGCACGCCACGTGGCCCCCGGTCGGTCAGCGACGCGGTCAGCCGCGGGCCGCTAGAGTTTTTGCAGTTTAACAAGCAAATCAACCCGCGGTCCAATCCAGTTCAAAAGTATTTCTTTTTAATCCTGTTTTCTATCATTTTGAACCCTGTACTTTTAAATAATAGTGCGCGCGGTCCAGACCCGTTAGAAAATCAGTTTTAATTCTTTTAAATTCGTTTTTGATTCACAGAAATGCCATTCATTTTGTTTTATGCATAACTTTCACGTTTTAAATCCGATTGGAGTGATTCTTTCGCTCATGTGTTCGTAGAAATGCGTAGAGTAGATTTAAATACTTTTCAGTCACTGTTTTCACTGTTTGGTGTACTGTTCTAATAGAACTCTATTTGTATGCATGTGATGATTGGAATGGATGCTTGATTGGTGTCTGGATCACGAATAGAGGGAAATCAGGTTGGAGTGGTTGAGGAGCAGTTTGTGGAGCTCTACCAGGAAGAAACTTTTGAGGAAGGCAAGTGTAATATAGGCTTCCTTGTACCTATGAATATTAATTAAATCATACATATGCATGTGTCTAAATTGAAATACCTATAAGGACTTTACCTAGATAATTTTTGCACCACAAATCCTTGTTACCCATGGGATGGTGTGCATTTGTTTAGGTACTTGCTTGCTATGCTCAAAACCCAAGGTAATAAATTAATCTGATTAATTGGTATATGCAACATGATAAAATATGTACTAGTAACTTGGTTCAGGGGGCTAGAGCTTGGGTTTCGGAGCTCTAGATTCCTCTACGTAAGGACTTAATCCTGAAGCGGCCACCCAGGAGGACACGTACAATCCCGAGAGTCAAATGGCTCTGACCTTAATCATATAACTAGTATGTCTCTAGCAATTTAGTAGTTACCGAAAGGCGCTAGAGGGGGGTGCCTCGTGGTGTATAGATGTCACTCCTACCTTGGTGTGTACAGTGCCGCGACCACATGTGCCTCTTGAAGGAGGTCGTCTATGCACACTTGCCACTGAAACCTCGCGGCTACTATTTTGTTAGGGTGACTAGTGAAAGGTTACGTAGTGGGACCCGGTCACACTTCCTCGGAAGAAGTGGTGTGGGCCTTGCAAACCCCGACACTAGGGAACCACGGTTCGGGGGTAAAGTTGTACAATTTCTGCAGAAATCTAAAACCTGTTATAACAGCCGAGCTCTCGGTCATGAGCGGCCTGGATCCTTCTTGGTTAGCGGTTACTTGGTTACACTTGGGGAATATAATAACTTTGATTAATTCTTATGTAACCGGGTTGGTCTTTCATTAAAAGTAGCAAGTCTTAGTAAATAAAATATGACCAATTAAAATGCTAACCGCTGTTAAACCGAGTCAAGCCTTTGAGCCTTCATATACCCCTATGTTATACTTGCTAAGCATGGTGCGCTTACACTTGTTTATATTTCAATGAAAATCCCGGATGGGTAACATATGTGTGTACTGAGGAGTTCCCTGAAGATGTCCAGGACTTCTAGAGAGCTGGTGTTCACCAGTTGGTGTCCCTGTGGCAGCAAGGGCTTAGCTTTCCGCTTTATGTAATAATGTTGCCAATGAGCAAGACTATGTGAGATATTTAAGTTGAATATGCGGTGTAATAAAGTACTTTACTTTGATATATTTACAATTTGTGATAATATGTGTGTTTGGACATCCTGGGCGCACATATTTGAGTACTTGGTTTTGTTACCAAAACTGGGTGCGACAAAAGAGCTCCATCTTCGACACTCCATCATGCTTCATGGCTAAGGCCACTAAGGTATCATCCGATGATGAGAGTGAACATGATAGTGATAGTGATAGTGATGACGATGAACCAACTAAAGATGAACTAATCACTATGCTAGAAGATTGCACTCATCACTATAAAGAAACTAGAAAGGAGTGCAAGGCCTTGCTTAAGGATAAGAAAACCCTTGAGCAAGAACTTGATGAGCTTAGAGCATCTTATGAGAGTCTAAAGGAAGACCATAAGAAGCTTCAAAGGGCTCACACTAAGCTTGAAGAAGCTCATTCCTCTCTAGTCAACAAATGCGAAAATGAGCCAACTAAAATGGAAAAAGCTAAAACTTGCAACATAGGCCTAACATGTGATATCTTATGCAAGACTATTGTTATTGCTTCTACTAACCCTTCATGTAGCACATCTACATCATCCTCATCTAGTAGTGATGGTTTCACTTGTGACACCACACTAAAAGTTGAGAATGAAATTCTCAAGAAGGAGGTGAAAGAGCTCAATCACACCTTAGCCAAGGCTTATGGTGGTGAGGACCGCTTGCTTATGTGCTTGGGTATCCAAAGAGCTTCTCTCTATAAAGAGGGATTGGGCTATAACCCCAAGAAAGGCAAGGCCGCCTTTGCTCCTCACAAGACTAGTTTTGTGAAGAACAATGGCCGTTATTGCAAAGCTTGCAAGCAAGTTGGTCACCTAGAGCAACAATGCATGAACAAGAAACCCAAAGCTAATGTATCCTCAATTAAGATTAATTCTTTCTATGTGCTTACCAAGGATACAAAAGGTGTTCATGCTAAGTTCATTGGTGCACCATGGATGGGCTCAAAGAAGAAAGCCATATGGGTACCAAAGAGCTTAGTTGCTAACCTTGGAGGACCCAATCAAGTTTGGGTACCTAAAAAGAATTGATCTTTTCTTGTAGGTCAATTACAAAGCCGGAGGAAGGCATTGGGTGCTTGATAGTGGGTGCACTCAACATATGACCGGAGAGTCTTGTATGTTCAAATCAATTGATACAAATCAAAATGGTGGCTTTGATTCAATTACCTTCGGCAACAACAAGAAAGGCAAGGTCAAGGGGCTTGGTAAAATTGCTATCTCAAAAGACATGAGCATATCAAATGTGTTGCTAGTTGAGAGCTTAGATTTCAATCTCTTGTCAATTGCCCAACTTTGTGACCTTGGTTTCAAGTGCATCTTTGGTAGTGATGATGTTGAGGTGGTTAGTGTTGATGAATCAAACTTGATATTCAAAGGATTTAGGCATGGTAGCTTATACTTGGTTGATTTCAATGATCATGATACTCAATTGACATCTTGCCTAATTAGCAAATCAAGTTTGGGTTGGTTGTGGCATAGAAGGGTTGGTCATGTTGGAATGAAACAATTGAACAAACTATTGAGGCATGACTTAGTTAGAGGTTTGAAGGATGTCACCTTTGAGAAGGATAAACCATGTAGTGCTTGTCAAGCCGGAAAGCAAGTTGGAAATGCACATACTAAGAAAAGTGAAATGAGCACATCAAAGGCATTTGAGTTATTGCACATGGATTTATTTGTTCCAACAACATACACTAGTATTGGTGGCAACAAGTATGGCTTTGTGATAGTTGATGACTACACTAGATACACTTGAGTGTTCTTTCTCTATGACAAGAGTGATGTTTGTGATCTATTCAAGTCTTTTGTCAAGAGGGTGCAAAATGAGTTTGAAACCACTATCAAGAAGATTAGAAGTGACAATGGTAGTGAATTCAAGAACACAAGAATTGATGAATTATGTGATGATCTTGGCATTGGACATCAATTCTCTCCAACATACACTCCTCAATCCAATGGTGTAGTTGAAAGGAAGAATAGAACCTTGATTGATATGGCTAGATCAATGCTTAGTGAATACAATGTTAGCCATTCATTTTGGAGTGAAGCTATCAACACGGCTTGCTATTGTAGCAACCGTCTCTATTGCCATGGGAAGCTTGGAAGACACCATATGAGCTATTGAATGGAAGAAAGCCCAACATTGCATACTTTAGAGTGTTTGGTTGCAAATGCTACATTCTCAAGAAAGGCACTAGATTGAGCAAGTTTGAGAAGAAATGTGATGAAGGGTTCTTACTTGGTTATTCCACCACAAGCAAAGCATATAGAGTTTGGAACTTGGCAAGTGGCACATTGGAAGAAGTCCATGATGTTGAGTTTGATGAAACCGAGGGATCTCAAAATGAAGCTCAAAATCTGGATGATGTGAGGGGAGATCAATTGGCAAATGCAATGAAGAACATGGATGTAGGTGACATAAGGCCAAGGCAAGTTGATGATGATAGTGATATTCACATGATCAATCAAGAAGTGCAAATTGATACAAATCAAGCAAGTACTAGTGGCTCTCATGATGATGATCAAAATCAAAATCAAGCTAGTGGAAGCAATCAACTCCCAATACTCCAACCTACAAGCATAGCAAGAGATCATCCATTGGATCAAGTCATTGGTGGTATTCAAAGCGGTGTGCAAACAAGATCAAGGCTATCATCCTTTTGTGAGCACTACTCATTTGTCTCATTTGAGGAACCAAAGAAGATAGAAGATGCATTAAAGGATTCCGATTGGGTAAATGCCATGCATGAAGAATTGAACAACTTCACAAGAAATCAAGTGTGGGAGCTTGTTGAGAGGCCAAAGAACTACAATGTGATTGGTACCAAGTGGGTCTTTAGAAACAAGCAAGATCAAGATGGTGTAGTTGTGAGAAACAAAGCAAGACTAGTAGCACAAGGTTACACTCAAGTTGAAGGTCTTGACTTTGGAGAAACATATGCACCAGTTGCAAGATTGGAGGCAATTAGAATATTATTAGCCTATGCTTGTGCCCACAACATCAAGCTCTATCAAATGGATGTGAAGAGTGCATTTCTCAATGGATTCATAAATGAGTTGGTTTATGTTGAACAACCTCCCAGTTTTGAAGATGACAAGAAACCCAACCATGTTTACAAGCTCAAGAAGGCATTGTATGGTTTGAAGCAAGCACCTAGAGCATGGTATGAGAGATTGAGAGATTTCCTTCTCTCTAAAGGGTTCAAGATGGGAAAGGTTGACACTACCCTCTTCACCAAGAAGCTAGGCAATGACTTGTTTGTGTTGCAAACATATGTTGATGATATCATTTTTGGATCAACCAATCAAGATCTTTGTGAAGAGTTTGGAAGAATAATGGCTAATGAGTTTGAGATGTCCATGATTGGAGAGCTTAGTTACTTCCTTGGTCTTCAAATCAAGCAAATGAAGGATGACACTTTTGTGAGTGAAGGAAAGTACATCAAGGACATGATCAAGAAGTTTGGGTTGCAAGAAGCTAAACCAATGAGCACACCTATGGGCACAAATGATCAATTAGGTAGTGATGCAAGTGGCAACATGGTAGATCAAAAGCTATATCGGTCCATGATTGGAAGTTTGCTCTATGTCACCGCATCAAGGCCGGATGTAATGTTTAGTGTGTGCAAATGTGCAAGATACCAAGCTTCACCTAGAGAAAGTCACTTGAAGGCAACCAAAAGGATATTGAGGTATCTTAAGGGCACTCATGATGTTGGATTATGGTATCCCAAGGGGTCTAACTTTGAATTGATTGGATATTCGGACTCCGACTATGGTGGATGCAAGATTGATAGACTGAGCACAAGTGGCACTTGTCAATTGCTAGGAAGGTCTCTAGTTTCATGGTCATCAAAGAAACAAAATAGTGTTGCACTATCAACCGCCGAGGCCGAATACATTAGTGCCGGTAGTTGTTGTGTACAATTGCTTTGGATGAAAGCCACCTTGAATGACTTTGGAATAAAATTCAAGAACGTGCCTTTGCTATGTGACAATGAGAGTGCAATCAAGATGACATAAAATCCGGTTCAACATTCAAGAACCAAGCACATTGACATAAGGCACCACTTCATAAGAGACCATCAACAAAAGGGTGATATTAGCATTGAAAGCATTGGCACCGAAGATCAACTAGCCGACATCTTCACAAAGCCACTTGATGAGAAGAGATTTTGCAAATTGAGAAATGAACTGAACATACTTGACTTCTCCAACTTGAGATGAGTGCACCCCCCACATTTCTATATGACATGCCTCTCCTCCAACAATGCAAGGTAAAGTTGGTTGACATAGCATTCATGCTTGCTAAGGACATGATTAGAACATATAGACATGTTTGCATGACAATAGGCTCATTCATGAAAATCAAAAGATTTTGATGTATGTACGGTACCACTATTGCTTCTATGTTTGATTGATCTAGTGGTAGCATATGACATGTTTGTGAGCTTGTGAGCCTAGTGTTGAATCTAGAATATGAGCTTATGATGTGTAATTCAACATGGTCAAGATAACCATTATACTTTGTGAGGTGTGAAAAAGCTTGTCCTTGGATCAAACCGAATTACATGTTCTAGGCAAGTGATCTAGATTGAACCATAATTTGACCCTCACATTGATTGACTTAATTCTCACTAAAATTTGAACCTTTGTGGTCATTTATGACAAAGGGGGAGAGAAACAAAGATAAAGTCAAAAAGAGGGAAGAGAAACAAAGATAGGGAGAGAAAACACCTTTAAACTTGAGCACACAAATAGGGGGAGCAAGCTCATGAACCATTTGTTGCATTTGAATGTGCACTAACATAATGAGGTGTTGCATTGCAAGTTTAAATTCACTACTCTTGTTTGATTGGTGTTTGCTAGAATTAGAACTTGAATGATGCTTTGAACTCTAGCATAAAGTTTTTAATTTTCATATGGTATCTAGACATATAATGTGATCTCACGAGGTATCCTGAGTTTTTGATGTATGTCTAGCTACATTGGTGCTAAGGATGGTATATTGGCAACTCCGATTGGTATCACGCTTCAAAGGTCCATTCTATATACCTTAGCATCATTGTGGTAGTAATAAATCTCCCAAAACTCTAATTCATGGATATGTGCAAACTTGAACCAAACTCATAGAAGCACATATGTAGGGGGAGCTAGTACTACCGAAACCGAAATTGAAATGTTTGTCCAACTTTGTCTCATGATTAAAATGCTTCGGACAAGCAATTCAAGTTCATTATGATTTCATTTCATATCTTTGTGATGGTTGCCATCAATTACCAAAAAGGGGGAGATTGAAAGCCCAAGTTTGGTTTTGGTAATTAATGACACCAAGTTGCTAATGCCTTTTGTTTAAGTGACTTGAGTTAGGCATAGCAACACATGTGATGAAGGAGCATGGTGGCATGGAAAGGTGGCCACACGGTCACAAAGGGATGAAGCATGAAGTGGAGATCATGGTGATAGACGAGGAGCAAAGTTATCAAGGCAAAGGTATAAACATAGGGTTTTACTTTTGCCGGTCTAAGATGAGTAGAGAAGTGATTGACCGGGTTTAGGATAGATAGCCGACTATCAAGAGGGGAAATCACGGTCATCTCTCGAATCAAGTGCTACTAGGTCCATATCTTGAGCATATGCATTAGGATCTAGTAAAGTGCTAACTTAACTCCTTTGGTGAAAATGTTTTGTGAAAATGCTAACACCTTGCACTTGTTGGTACACTTGGTGGTGTTGGCACACCTTAAGAAGGAGGTAGAAAGTTTCCCTTGTGCCGGTGGAAAGTTCCTTGTGCACCAGTAGAATGTTTCCTGTATGCCGGTGGAAAGTTTCTTGTCTACCGGTGGAAAGTTTCTTGTGCGCTAGTAGAAAGTTTCTTGTATACTGGTGGAAACTTTCTTGTTTGGCAGTGGAAAGTTTCTTGTGCACCAGTAGAAAGTTTCTGACTGAAAACTCACCGGACGCTCGGTTCTGAGGCACCGGACGCTGCCCCGGAGCGTCCGGTGCGCTCTCGGTTGCTGAGAGCTATGCACCGGACGATCAGCATCGGACGCTGACCGAACGCTGTTGGTGCGTCCGGTGTCCCTGAGCTTTTACGGTGTTCTCTGAGTAAGCGTCCGGTGCCGACCTGGTGCGTCCGGTGGTTGCGTTCGGTGATCCTGTGTTTTTGACAAACTCTCTGCGCACGAGACCGGTGAGTACCGGACGCGTCCGGTGCCCACTTGGTAGCGTCCGGTGGTCCGCAGGTGACCGTTAGAGATCAACGTGCGAGATTCAAGTAGGGGACACATGACTGTTTCTGGAGCACCGGACGCACTGTTCTAGCGTCTGGTGGCTCCCTGCAGTGAGTCCGGTGCCCCCGTTTTCAGCCCAATGAAAGCAGCCAACGGCTAGTTTCTTTGAGGGGGCTTATAAATAGTTGGTGGCCGGCTTTAGGAGGTTCTCTCTTGCACATTTGTTTACTTGAGGCATACTTTGAGCTAGAGAACACTCCCTCCACTCATCTCCTTGCTTGATTGCTAATCATAGTGAGATTGAGTGAGATTCAAGTGCATTGCTTTGAGAGTTGCATTTAGTGGCACTTGATTCTTGAGTTTGCTGCGGATTTCTTGTTACTCTTGGGTGTTTCCCGACGCCCTAGACGGCTTGGAGCAGCGGTGGTGTTGAGCTCGTGATTGGAGATTGTTTCGAGCCTCACCAAGTGATTTGTGAGGGGTTCTTGAGCCTTCCCCGCGGGAGATCGTAATTGGCTACTCTAGTGGATTGCTCGTGGCTTGGAGGATCCCCATCTTGTGAGTGGATGTGCGGCACCCGCTGAGGGTTTGGCTTTGGATTGCCAATTAGCTCGTGATCCATCAAGTGGGTGTATCGCCACAACGAGGAGTAGCTTGCCGGGAAGCAAGTGAACCTCGGTAAAAAATCTTATGTCATTTCTTGCCGAGGTCTCTCTTGTGATTGTGTACGTGATTGATTGGATATATCTCATCTCTACAACGACGGTATAACAATCACTCTCCTCTCTTTACTTGCTTGCCTACCTAGTTAGTTTAGCTTGTGTAGCTTAGTTCTTGTTAGAGCATCTCCAAGAGTTTGGCAATTTTCACTTGGCAAATCTTGTGTTTTGCCAAGTTGCCAAAAAAATTGCCAAGTTAAAATAAAGCCTCTCTCCAATAGTTTCCTATTTTTGACTTGGCAAAACTAAAAAAGAGAAGGCCCACTAAACTTTGTTTGTTGACCGGTATCTGGAGAGGCCGAGCGATCCAGCTTCCTCTCGTATCATGAACGACGCCGCCGCCCTAGAGTTCGCGACTGTTCCACTTCTCCATCACGAGACGAGCGATCTCCTCTGCCTACTCCACCAGCCAAGCCAAATCCAACAAATCCAACAGAAGCCGCCAGCTCCTCCTCCCTGTGCTGTCATCTCTCCCTCGATCTCCTTTCATGTGCGCCATCTCTCCCTCCTTCTGCTAGCATCTCTCACTCCCTGTCCAGCCCACCGATGTCTAAGAAGAAATTCTGTGCACGTAGACAGTTGGATGATTCATCATCCGATGATGACGATTCTGTGATATTATCAGCTGCTCAAGTAGTGCAAACCTTTTCCAATGAAAAAGGTAGACACGGTGGCTCTGTTGTTGGTCATAGAGTTCTTTACCGTGATAGAGAAGGCGGTCATGATAGGATATTTCAAGATTATTTGGCGGACAACCCAACATATGGTCCCGAAATATTTCGTCGAAGGTTCTTTGTTCTTTAACTTCGGATTGATTTGTTGTATGTGCTTAAATATTATTTCAGTTTTTAAACTTTATTTTTCTTTGCTTCAGATATAGGATGTCTAGGGAACTTTTTGTACGCATAATGAACGCCGTTGAAGCGCACGATGACTACTTTGTGCAGAAAAGGAATGCGGCCAATGTTCTTGGATTGAGTTGCTTCCAAAATGTAACTGCCGCAATGCGTATGCTCACTTATGGGGTTCCAGCTGATGCGACAGATGAGTATGTTCGAATTGGCGAAAGTACTGCACTTGAGAGCCTACGTAAGTTTGTTGTTGCAGTTGTTGAGATTTTTGGAGATGAATACCTCAGATATCCCAATAAGGCGGACACTGCACGCTTACTTGCAATAGGTGAGCAAAAAGGCTTTCCGGGAATGTTAGGGTCCATCGATTGTATGCATTGGGCGTGGAAGAACTGTCCATATGAAAAACAGGGTCAGTACAAGGGGCATGTGGACAAGCCAACTATCATTTTGGAGGCTGTTGCTTCGAACGATCTTTGGATATGGCATAGCCTTCTCTAGTTGTTGTGCTTTAGTGTTTAGCCCTCTTGCTAGACTTGTTTAGGTGGCTTGCATAGCTTAGTTGTGCTAGTGCTAGAATAGCTTCGCCTTTTATTTTACTAACTCACTTGTCTAGTTGAAGTTTGTAGAAATTTTAAATAGGCTATTCACCCCCCTCTAGCCATTTGGACCTTTCATCCGGTCTCGGTAGTGTCATCTTTCCCTCTGGGGGAAGTGATTCAGAACCGAGAGGCTAATGGAAGAATCGCTAAGTGGGCTATAGAGCTCATGGGTGACGGAATCACCTATGAACCTCGAAAAGCCATAAAATCCCAAGTCCTAGTGGATTTTGTGGCCGAATGGACAGGGACTCAGCTCCCTCCACCACAGGTCCAGCACGAATGCTGGACCTTGTACTTCGACGGGTCTTTGATGAAAACCGGGGCTGGCGCCGGCCTCGTCTTCATCTCACCCCTCGGGGTAAGGATGCGGTACGCAATCCGTCTCCACTTCCCCGCCTCAAACAATACGGCGGAGTACGAGGCCCTCGTCAACGGTCTCCACATCGCAATCGAGCTGGGGATCAAACGGCTTGACGTCCGAGGTGACTCTAGGCTCATCATCGACCAAGTCATGAAAGAGTCTAGCTGCCACGACCCCAAGATGGACGCGTACTGCAAGGCAGTCCGACGCCTGGAAGAAAAATTCGACGGCCTCGAGCTTAACCACGTGTTAAGAAAATACAATGAGGCCGCCGACGCACTCGCCAAGATGGCATCCGAGCGGGCCGCGGTTCCCCCGGACGTGTTCGCCAGCGATCTTTACAAGCCTTCTGTTGACTACAAGGACGACGGGGGGTCGGATAAACCCCCAAGCGAACTAGGCCCCGACCCCAAGGACTCCACCGTTCAGGAGCAGGAGGCCATAGACATCGAGCCCGAGCGTCCTGCACCTGACGACTCGCTAGACTGGCGCTACCCCTTGCTGCAACGCCTCGTCGATGGCACTCTACCGCTAGACCAGGCTGAGGCAAGGCGTGTGGCTCGTCGGGCCAAGACTTTTGTCCTCCTCGACGGGGAAATGTATAAGCGCAGCCCCTCAGGCATTCTTATGCGTTGCATCCCACGTCAGGAGGGAATCAAGCTCCTGCAGTACATACACTCGGGGGCTTGTGGCCACCACGCCGCAGCTCGAACGTTGGTAGGAAACGCCTTCTGACAAGGTTTCTACTGGCCCACTGCCGTGGCCGACGCCACGGAGATCGTGCGGACCTGTGAGGGATGCCAGTTTTACGCTCGGCAGATTCATCTCCCCGCCCAGGCTCTGCAGACTATCCCCATCACCTGGCCCTTTGCGGTCTGGGGTCTCGACCTTGTCGGGCCTCTGCAAAAAGCGCCCGGGGGCTTCACCCACTTGCTTGTCGCAATCGACAAGTTCTCCAAGTGGATTGAGGTCCGACCCGTCACAAGGATCAAGGCCGAACAAGCTGTGCTGTTCTTCACGGACATCATCCACCGATTTGGAGTTCCGAACTCCATAATCACCGAGAATGGCACACAGTTCACCGGGCGAAAATTCCTAGAGTTCTGCGACAGACACCACATACGTGTGGACTGGGCAGCAGTGGCTCATCCCAAGACCAACGGTCAGGTGGGGCGTGCCAACGGCATGATCCTCCAGGGCCTGAAGCCCAGGATTTTCAACCGACTGAACAAGTTTGGAAAAAGATGGCTCAAAGAGTTATCGGCCGTGGTCTGGAGTCTAAGGACTTCCCGAAGCCGAGCCACAGGCTTCACCCTGTTCTTCATGGTCTATGGGTCGGAACCCGTCCTCCCCACGGATCTGGAGTACGGGTCTCCAAGGGTACAAGCCTACGATGAGAATAGCTGCAAAACATTCCAAGAAGATGCGCTGGACCAGCTGGATGAGGCCAGAGATGTGGCCCTCCTACACTCCGCCAAGTACCAGCAGGCCCTCCGCCGATACCATGCACGACGAGTCCGAGGCCGAGCCTTTCAAGTCGGCGACTTGGTGCTGAGGCTCAGGGAGAGCAACAAGGGTCGTCACAAGTTCACCCCCCTGGGAAGGACCTTTTGTCATCGCTGAAGTCCTCCGACCCGGCACATACAAGCTCGCCAACGAAGCAGGGGAGGTCTTCAAAAACGCGTGGAACATTGAATAGCTACGTTGCTTTTACCCTCAGAATTTTGTAAAAATTTCCATTTGTTAATCACTATGAAAGAATAAAAGAAAGCTTAAGTCATATGGCTATTTTCCTTTCAGTGAGCCTCGGACTTGCCTTGCAAAGTCCGAGCCGCCCTCGGGGGCTACACGGGGGGAACCCCAACTCCGAGTTCTTTTTCTTTTTTGTTTCCGCACAAGATTAAAGAACCCCGACCTAGGGTCTTTCTTCCATTTGCTGAAAAGGTTTGAGGAACCACGGATCCATCCCCTAATCCTTAAGGCGCGAGCCCGAGGAAAGATCCGCGCCCACGGGCAAGGACGACCTCTACTCACCAACCAGGGTTGGGGGACGGATTCGGACTTCGAAAAGCTACTAACGAAAAGAAGGACTTAGGCTCAGGAGCTCTGACTATGTGCAGACCCTGAGTAGGTCACCCAACCCCGCGCTACCGAGGTCGGGTCGCCATAAGGGAAAAGAAAACAACAGAAAAATCTTAAAGGAAACACTCATATAAACATTCATACTTAACTTCAAGATTGTATATACACAATACAGGGCCCACTGGCCTTAACATCTACAAAAAGAAAAAAGAAATCTAACTTAAAGGGCCTTGTTGCCCTGCCTGCGTAGGCCCTTGTGCGCTGAGGGGAGGAAGCTCCACCTCGTCGTCAAAGAAGGCAGCCAAAGCACCTCCCGGGGCGGCTGCGGCATCTTCAAGCTTCTGCACCTCCTCCTGGGCCTCCGTTTCGTCATCAGGGAGGACGTAGCCCTCACAGACCGCCGGCAAATCAATGCCGACATAGTGAGAGCTCACCACCGCCAGGGCTTTCTTTACCCCGACGTGGAGTGCCTCCCTCATCTTCTCCCCGGCCCGGAAGTAAAGGACTTCGATCCGACTCCGCAGTGACGACCCCGACGCCGGCACCCCAAGCCCCTCGCACATCGAGGTGACCACAGCTTCAAGAACCGAACGGTCTGAAACCTCGGCGTCAAGGGACCTCTGCAAGGCCTCGGCAGCAGAAGTCACCTCAGCCACCTTCCTCTCTGACTCTGCCGAAAAGCAGAACAAAAAAGAAATGAGAAGTCTGGAAAATTAACCCAGAGTACGAAAGGGGCCAAGGTAAAAAATGCAGGTCTTACCCTCGGCTCGCTTCTCGTGCTCCGCCAAGCTCCGGTGCCAGCGGGCCACCTGGCTCTGAGCAGCAGCAAGGTCGGCATGAGTCTGGCTCAGGGCAAGATCTTTCTCGGTGAGCAAAGCTTCAAGCCGAGCGACCTCACCCTTATACCCCTCAACCGCCGCCTTCTGCACCTCGGATTCCTAGGTATGGACCCCAACCCTCTCCTCCAGGGGGAGACCTTGTCCCGGTCCTCCTGAGCCTCGGTTGCCAGTGCCGAGCACTTCTGCCGAAGCTCGGCAGAGATCTCGCACTCCTTCGCGAGCTCCCCCTCAGCCGCCTCCCTAGCAGCCCTCTCGTTCTCACAGGTCGCCCAGGTGTCCTTTTCCCTGCGGAGAAAAACTGACTTCTCTAGGGATGTAGCCTTAAGCGCCTACAGAATCAGAAGTCGCACAGGGAGTCAACATTGCAAAACGGAGTAAAAATATTTCACAACATGGGAAGAAGCCTTACCTGGGCCAAGTTATACATGTCTCGGCTCACCAGCTGAGAAGCTCGGTTGATGGCCTCGACGCTGGCACGCTCGCACGTGTCTAGACCCTGCCAGAGGTAATCCTCCGACGGGTCGTCCAGAACGAATCTGGCCCCTCCCTCTGCGTCATCGAGGTTGGGCCAGAATACGGGGCTCTTGCCCCATCGGGCATCGCCCTCCCCTCCCGCCGTAGAAGCCTCGGGTGCCGTGTTGGACGCCATGATGGCTCGGCCCTCCTCAACCTGCGCAGGTCAAACCGCGCCTCCCAGATCGGCATCCCCTGGAGGAGGCGTAGCCCCGGGGGCAAAGACCGTTTCCTCCGGCGTTTGGGGCCTCGGAGACCCCGTCTCTCCTTCTTGACGGTCTCCCCCTCCTCGCGGCTCAGGGGAGGTGGCGACTTGGGCCTCGCCGATCCAGGAGTCGACTGCGCCCCCCTCTTCACGGCCTTCAGGGGGGCCAGCACCACCGGTGCCGCTTTTTGCTTCCAGCTGAAGAAGCAACACAAATCAGAAGAAAGAGAAAAACAAAAAATTAACGGAAGGATCAGAAATCCTATACGCACCTCGCCCGAGGAACGGCCTTCTTCTGGGAGCTCGGAACTCCTTGAGGCCCTCCGGAAACACCAGGGGCCGTCAACCGAACCCCCGCCTCACCCACGGATGGCGCAGGGGCCACGACGGTGGTCTCGGCCTACGACGTCTCCACCGAGCCGCCGCCTTCCGCCCCGGACGCGGGGCGGGGCTCGGCTTGGATCTCCGACGCTACCTGTTGAGGGGGCACCTCAGATCCGCCCCCTGACACCTTCTCCCCTTCTTGGGGACCCACGGGAACTGAGCCCTCCCGAGGGGTGCTGTCCTCGTCATCTACGATGATGTGGGGGACGTTCTGCACGCCCCCGGCGCCTGGGACACCTCGGGGGCCTTCGGCCCCCCTCGGGCCTTCGACCCCTCTGGGATCTCAATCCCCCCGCCAGCAGGGGGATTATGTCGTCCTCCTCTGCCAGCTCATCAAGCCAGTTGACGTTGTCCCCCCCACCCTCTATCTCCGAGACTGAAGTCTCGGGAGAGGGGGGCGGGGCGACCCCCGCCTTCGCGGCTTCACGGTGGTTCTTGGCGGAAATCTCCCGCCGTTGCGCTTTCCGCGCCGCCTTGGCCTTCTTATCCTCCTTGGCCTTCTTCTGTTCCTCATTCCAGACCCGATTCTTGGCCCGGATCTCCTTGTCTTCTGGGACAGGGGGCAGGGAATCCCTGACGATCCCCATCCTCTGCGAGTAAACGGTGGTCAGGAAAAAGGAAGGAAGAAAAAAGAACAAGCGCGGAAGTCAACATCTTACCAGAGAGATATAACCCTTTTCAGGGCGCATTGGCACCACCCGGGAGTTCTTCATCTCCGGTGTGTTGTCTTCTCCACTCGGGCAGTGATATCCGATGCCGATATCGGCTCGGCCAGCATCTTCGTCCGAGCCCAGGGGACGTCCCGGGTCATCTCAAACATGAATACTCGCCGCTGCGCCAGCGGGAGCAGACTCCTCTTGTGGAACGCTATCGCCACCATGGCCGCGGTGACTCGGGCATCCCGCAGCTTCTCAAGCCCCGCAAGAAGCGGGGCGAGCTTCTTCTGCTCCTTTGTAGGAGCGCCCCACACCCACTTCTAAGGGCTCTCTGTCACCATCTTCCTAGTGTACGCCGGGAGAAGCCCACCGTCGTTCCTGAGGTAGAACCACCCGTTCTGCCACCCCTGGTTCGACGAGGGCATCGCACTCCAGATGTACTGAGAAGACCGCTGCTGACGGAGTTGCAGCGTGCAACCACCGACTCGCATGGGGAACTTCTCCCCTTCTACGTAGCGGGCCGACATCTCCGCCTTGAAAAGGTGAAGCCAGAGGTTCCAATGGGGGGAACCGTGGCGAAGACGGCGGCCTGCATCACCGAGTTGGGGTTGAGGTTGTGCAGCTCCACCTCGTAGTAGTGAAGGATAGCCCAGATCAGTCGACCGGCCGGAGTTCCGAACCCCCGGTCTAAGAACGACAGGAAACAAACCACATAGCCCGGGGAGGGTTTGGCTCCCTGTCGTTCGCCGAAGGAACGATCCACTCCGGGAACTCGACGTCCTTGAGAGGACGAAGAATCCCGGCCTTCACACGGGCATCCAGCGCGGACTTGGTCACGTTGTAGGGTGGCCACGCCTCAACGCCGGCCATGGCTTTGGATGGAGAAGAGCGTCTGCGCGGCGGAAATGGAGAAGATGGTGGCAGAAGAGGAGGCAGGGGGCAGGAGCTTTCTTGCGCAGGAGCAGTAGGAAAGGAACCAAGTCCCCTGTGGCCGCTTTTATAGAAGGGACGCACCACGGCCACAACGCCCACGCCTGCGCGGAAGGCCAAGCGGGAAGGAGAACAACCGTCGCCCACTTCCCACCAGGTGAAGAATTCGAAGCACCAACTCCCTCCGATCCCCGCGCCCGCCGCACGCGCGCATTAATTTCGCACGCGAAACGACCCATCCGGCCAGGGCACAACGGCATGGCCGTTTCGAGTCCCCACGCGCTGCGCCTCAAAAGGTGCGCCATGAAAAGTTATGTCAGGGCGGTTCCTCCCATGGCAAGCGGCGCTCGACCCCCCGCTGACCAAAGTCGCGGGTAGGTCCCCGTCGGGCGCAGATTCCGTCTCGCCTGACCCCCTGCTGACCCCGAGCAAAATTGCAAGGCGGTTTCCGTCGGGCGCAGATTCCGTCTCGCCCGACCCCGATATTATAATCAAACTAAAACCTTTGGAGGTAAGAATCCCCAGGCCATGGCCACCTACGTTCCAGAGGTTGCGAGACTGACCCACAAACTGGGTTCGAACAGTCGCCTCAGGATGACCGAGCGAGGGATGACTGAGGATGAGCACAATAGAGGCCATGGTCCGACCCCCCTAGGGGATCGACGCATCTTTGCCAGTCGTGTCTGAGACCCATGCGGGTGTCACGTGAGTGGGATCCCATCGAGGGAGGCATCGAGCCCTCGGAACCTAGCGAACGATTCCGACATCCACCGTGACTGCCCTCGGGTATTTTGAGATGTGACCATAAGGCCACCAGCCGACCCCTATCGAATGGGACTCGGACATCCACTTGGATTTACCCGCTTGCAGCTCTAGGGGAACGTCGATACTCGCCCATCGAGGGTAGTACGGCGCTACCCACCCCTCCTCCGAGCGAAAGGATGAACGAGGGATGTAACTACAAGACGAGAAAGAACCTGATCGACCCTTGTGGGGACAGGGCTCGGGGGCTTCCTCGCATGATGGGAATAGGCACTACGTGTAAAGAACACGCAACCTATCCCTCAAATACTCCTGACTGCGGCACTCAGGGGTAAAAGCCTTTGAAGGAATAACACCATTCCTCCAAAAGGCTCGCGGGCTACACCCGGCGGGTGCGCTCGCGCGCACCCCCCGAAGGAAATAAGAAGCTCCGAATCAACAGAAATTGTCCCTTAAAAGAGAACCTTTGAAAGGGTTCCTTCACCCTTCAAAGGCTCGGGGGCTACTGTTGGGTACCATAAAAAGGGATACCCAGATCAGAGCGATAAAAAATCGCAAAAGGCAAAATAAGCCCCCCAGGATCACCAGGACGTGGGCCCCAGCCATCTACTTCTTCAATCTCGAGCTCAAAACACGGCACGCCCGACCCCCTAGGGCTCGGACGCAAACACCGTCTCGCCCGACCCCCACTGGCCTCGGGCGCAAGTCCCGTCTCGCCCGACCCCCCAGAGGCTCGGACGCAGACACCGCCTCGTCCGATCCCCTCGGCCTCGGGCATAAGTTCTGTCTCGCCCGACCCCCCTAGAGCTCGGGCGCCAAACGACGCTCCACCAGATCAGGACAAGGCTTCCGACGCACGGCGCCCGTACCCTCGACGTGACAGGCGCAGTGGCTCCCATATCACAGCAGGGCATGGTGGCGACTATTCCAACCACCCTGACCACTGTGGCCTTACCTCTTTCACTATACAACCTTACCTCTTTCACTGTGGTGTACTGCCTCACAGTGAAAGAGGAATGGGGAAGGTTAACTAGCATCACTATTTGCTGTCTTTTCCCACTATTAACAGGATGATCAGCAGTACCACCGATCCGACCCCCATGACTCCTACAGCCCTCTCTCGCAACCTGCTTGTACCCCCTACTACAAGCACCTTTGGGTGCAAGGCTATACAGACCCCCGATCTCACTGGACGTAGGGCATTCTAGGCCCGAACCAGTATAAACCCTCTATGTTTCACTTGCATCACCATCCAGGCTTGGGTAGTCACGCAAACTTAAACTCGTTTGTGTCTAGACCACGAGTCTAGACGCCGACAATTAGTATTCTTTGTACTCATGTTTATGCAATAACTGATCATGATAAACATTGACTTAGCATTAAAAATTGCCTTCCTCAAGCTTGGACAATGCTTCTATGTCCTCTTCAACACTGATGTAGTTGTTTCCACGAAGCCAATCATTTGTAAAAATCAGTCGCTCAACCATTGTTGGTGTGAGTGAGGTTCTAAAATCATCAAGTGTTCTTCCACTTGAACTAAAGGCTGACTCAGAGGCTGTTGTTGAGATAGGAATTGCCAGAAGATCACAGGCCATACGAGCAGTGGTGGAGCCAAGATTTTTTCTTGGGGTATGCCGAACAAAAAAATTTCATATACAAACCGGCAAAATTTATTTAGCAATTTGATAAAATTTCATAAAAAATGTCCAATTCGGTACACAACTATTAAGGCCTTGTTTAGTTGCAAAAACAATTACAAAATGGATATTGTAGCATTTTCATTTGTATTTGATAAATATTGTCCAATCTTAGACTAATTAGGGTCAAAAGATTCATCTCGCAAATTATAGACAAACTGTGCAATTAGTTATTTTTTATCTATATTTAATGCTCTATGCATGTGCCGCAAGATTCGATGTGATGAGCAATTTAAAAAAAATAGTAAAATTTTCGGAAGTAAACAAGGCCTAAAATTTTCGGCCGCAAAATTTGGAAGGAGCGGCCGAGAGCAGGTGCGAGACCAAAGGAAGTAGAGTTTTTTTATCGAGGCCTTGTTTAGTTCTGAAAAGTTTTTCAAACTATTGTAGCATTTTCATTTTATTAGACAATTAGTATCTAATTATGAATTCATTAGGCTTAAAAGATTTGTCTCGTGATTTACAGCCGAACTATACAATTAGTTTTTGTTTTTGTCTACATGTATCTAAAGATTCGATATAATAGATGAAAATTGTTAGATGTGAAATTTACATGTATATTTTTTAGGCTGGATCTAGGATATGCCATGCCATACCCGTGCCACCCACTGGATCCGCCCATGCATACGAGACATTATGGGCAACCTAGTAGCATTGTTCTTCTACCATTTTAAAATATCAAAACCTTTACTAAGCTCTTCATTATCTTCTAAAAGGTGCTACAAGTTCAGATTTCATAGTGGCATTGGTAGCCCCTCTATTGCTCATCCATTGTGCAATTATGGAGCTCATCAACCCAGAACTCACTGCTGGTGTTTCTTGAGTTTCAGAAGCCACCTTGTCACTTGGAGTTGGAGCATACAGTTCTCTATACTCCTCAAACAGGGCCCAAAAATAAGTGTTCATTGTTGCCCACAGTTCCTCACCTATTTCATCACCAAACATTACCATAGTTGCCATCTTGACATAATTAGAAAGCTTGAACCGAGGGTCAATAGCAACACAGAAAAAATAATAATGTTAAGCAATTGATCCCCCTGTCTTTCTCTCCTCTCTTCTCTCTATCTCCTGGCCTATAATTCTCTCCCCAATATTTGTAATACTTCATTAACATTTTCTTGCCCATTTCCTTACATAATGTATCTTCATTATGACACTATTGTCAGCAAAATTGTCACACCCAAATTTCAAGAACGAAATAGAGTGCATAAAAGACTCATGTGTGCCCCAGAATCAGTCGCACACACAAGTTGACAAATCTCAAATAGTACCATCACAATGTTTATTACATAGCGGAATAATAATTATTACATAGTCTCAAACAAATAAAGATACTCTCGACGGAAGCACCACACAGGGACACTGTCAACTGGTTGACTCAAAGCCTAGTACTCATAACAGTAGTCCTCATCCCAGTCATCTTCATTAACATATCCTCATGTGTTGTGAAATAGCAAGAGTGAGTACATATCGTACTCAACAAGTATAACTAGGGGTCCATGAGGCTCAATTAGCTGACACTGGTTTGACTGCATTTAGCTTTTATATGTAGATAGCATGTTTATATTTAGATAGCAAATGTCAAGGTAGCATAATTAAATCCCATAACCATATGATCAACGTATACAAGAATTAAGAATAACACATATAAACAATATAATAAATCATCATTTATCATCATTAATCATGTTCATCAGTGTCCATCTATTCTGTTAGTTTTTCGGGCCGCCCGTATCTGTGGGCACGGCTAGTATACCAGATTTAACACTCTGCAGAGGTTGTACATCTTTACCCATGAGTCATGATTTACCCTTTCACCCGAGGTCACGAGTCTCTTAACCCCCTTCCTAGGGAGGTCGGCAGGGATCACTACAACGCCTTTCAAAAGTTCATCTAACAAGTTAGGGCCGGAAGGTTTCCCGGGCGCGCAGATATAGAGCCCCCTTCCAAATGGCACAATGACGCGCAACCTAAACACATAAGGACAGAGGGCACGCTATACCCAAAATGGCAAGCCCCTCTAGCGCCCTTTCGGGTAACCTTTAACAAGCTAGATAAGGTCTTCATACTGAGCTAAAGCCAGAGCCATGTAGCCCTCATGGTTGTACGAATTGTCCCAGCTTTTGCTAAGGGATAAGTCCTTATGGAGGGTCAAGATCAATCTAGCAAAAGCTAGAGTTCTTTCCACCCTTTATGTTCAAGTTGCTAGAAAGCTTATTTTATTGTTTATTGTATATCCAAATATTCATGTTATAAGATCATGGATTATAATCAAGCACTCGCAAGAACTACCCAAATCAAATCCAACTAGGTATCAAGGAATTCAAGATAACAATCATCTATGATTTTACTAGGGTTGTCAAGGTGGACACATGCATACGATATATGTGTAATTATAAGTGTGTAGGTAACAAGGATAGTCCCAAGTTATACTTTCCTTGATCAAAGTGTTCCTGTTGTTCCTACTGGTCGTCAAAAGATTGGCCTTGATCACAAACGTATTGCTCACCGTTTATACCCGATCATCAATCAACAACACGCATTCCAATAGACAAACATACACAAAGCAAACAAGCTATAATTAGAACAATATATCAACAGTGATAAAGCAAATATAAAAGTTTATAAAAAACATTCTACGCAGCACTACGATCACAAAGACGTAGAGATCACAAAAATCGAAGTTAAAACGGTGAGGTTATGAATTTTCTATGATTTTCTAAAGAAGAATAATTACTTAAATAGTACCACAAAATCAAAAAGTTAGAAACTGAAAATACAATTATACTAATACGTAGATCTCGAGAAGACAAATCCAGTGCAATTTGAATGGGTCAAAACGGAGTTAAAATGAGCATTTTATAAGCAAATCAATTTCAGTGGCATTTCTGTAAATAGTGAAAACGTATTTTAAATCAAACCCATGGAAAATACGTTTTCAAAACCAGGTTACGTATTCCTGATATACGCTAAGGACGGTGGGTTAATTAATAAAAACCTCCAGGGACTCTTTAGCAAAAGTTACCCCGAAGGGGTATCTTCTAATCTCGTGCATTGATCTGGGATCCGACGGCTCCGAGCGATTCCAAGGAATAGGGCCGGCCGACGGTGGGCTTCCACAGCGGCGCCATGGCCGTGGGGCCGAGCTCCTCGCCGAAGCTCGTAGAAACAACGTTGTGATGCACCATAAACAAAACCAAGGACACGAGGAGTTAGAGGAGCTTGTGGCGAGCTCACCTAGAGCGTTCTTACGGACGGAGAAGGCTCGAGGAGGTGTGGCTACGCGCGGCGGCGGAAGAAACTCCGGCGAGATCCAAAAAATGCGACAGAGGCGGCTAGGACTCGGTTAAAGCGCGTAGATGGAAAAAAGGGTTTCGCGGGGTTGATCTAGGAGTTTTATAGGGCTCAGTTTCGCCTCTTCACAAAGGATTCCAGGAAGATCGCGATTTGGTAGTTTTCCCTGTTTGAGTCCTGCTCGGCTCGAATCTAGGAAGAAGGAGAGGAGAAGACGCCGACGTGAGGGCCCCGGCTGTCAGCGAAAACAAGGAGGGGAAGGGTAAGGCGCGCGGCTGGGCCGTTGGCTCAAGGTTTCGGCCGGGTGGGAGACTGGGCTGCGGCTTGGGTAGCTGGGCCGATCGAGGGTGGGGTGCCGAGATGGCTTCCTGCTGGGCCGAGCTGGCTTCCTGCTGGGCCGAGCTGGCTTCCTTCTTTTTTTCTATTTTCTTTTCTAAAGTCCTTTCAAATAGAGAATGAATTTCTTTAAACTTTAAACAAAAACACACAACATAAAAATTAAATATGCTCCAGCATGAATGCATAAACATGTTTCTAACCTTACGATAAATTTTAATTTCAACAAAAAATATTTATTTACTAATTTGAATGCTCTAAAAAATATTTAAATAAATCAAATTAAACCCTATTTATTCGAAATCAAATTTTGGGTGTTACAAAAACCAAAACATCAGCAATCTCATGAAAATATGTGTGAGATGTTGGACGACTTATGGTAGAGACACGGAGGGTCAGGTCATAGAAGAGTTGAAGAAATTGAGCCATAGTCCTTGCCTTTTCCCAATCTGATTTGGTTGGAATTCCTGGAGCATTCTCACTCTCTAACTCTAGTCTATAGTATGGGTCTTCATCACTATACCTTTCAAAGGCCTTTTCATACTGTTGTGCAGTGTTTAGCATAAGGTAAGTTGAGTTCCACCTAGTGCACACATCTAGGTTCATAAATGCTTTGGTCTAAACTTTTGCTAACTTGGCACATTTCTTGAACTTTACCAACCTAGATGTTCCACTCCTAATATACTTAACAGCAGTTCGAACGCGAGCGACTGATCTATCAATTTCTTTCAGCCCATCACCAACTATTAGGTTGATAATATGTGCAACACACCTCATATGAAGATACTCTCCTTCAGCAATGCAACCTTTTGATTTAGTTAGGACCCTCTGCATGTACTTAATGGCAGTGTTGTGTGCACTAGCATTATCTACTGCTATTGTAATTTGTAAAAACATTCTCAAGTCCCCAATCAGCGAAGCAATTCTCTAAAGATTTTCCAATATCCACCCCCCTATGGCCCTTAACCAAGCAAAAACCAATAATTTTTTTTGTGCAAGTTCCACTCATTGTCAATAAAATGGGCTGTAACACACATGTAATTTTGACTATTCTTAGCTGTCCATGTGTCTGTTGTTAGGTTAACTCTTTCATAGTTTTCTTTCAAAATTTTTCTAAGTTTTTCTCTCTCATCATCAAACACTTTCACACAGGCTCTAGTGATTGTTCTTCTAGATGGAAATACAAAACGCATGCATGCTTTTGCCATAAACTTTCTAAGGCCAGGACGTTCAGATAACACAAAAGGTTGCTCATCTTCTATTATCATCTCAGCAAAACTCCTCCTTAAGTCATCAAGATCAAATTTCCAAGTAGATACAGTGCCAACACTACTATTACTATGACAAGGTTGTAGTTGCAAAGTACCTTGATTATCTACTACTAGTTTGTGAGGATTCTTCTTCCACTTGCCTCTCTCCTCCCCATTATCATTTTGATCTTGCTGAAGTGTTCCCAAACATCTGATCTTGGAACAATGGGTTTCCTTTTCTTGCTTTCCTCTTCTCCCACTTCCTCTCCATCCTTGGACTACTGCTATTGATTCTCTTTGTCATTCTCCACATTTACCATTTCATGCTCATTTTCTTGAACAACTTGATGTCCATGTGCAACTGTTTCTTTAGTGTCCCCAATCTACAAGAGTTTAGTTCAAAAAAAACAACCATGTTAGCCATTTACGTACTTAGTCAGGGTATAAACTAATTACCTAATCAAACTAACAAGAAAAATAGACATGCCTACAGCCTGCTCCAGATCTAATGAACTACAACTAACAAGCAACAAACCAACCAACAAGCATCTGGATCTTTGGATCTATTAAGCATTAAGCAAGAAAAACCGAAGACTTACATTGGAGGATTGCTTTGTTCTTGTGGCCATTGTATTTGAGGAGCTTGACAACGGTGGGAGCACCACCGAGTCTTGTTCGAAGTCCACGGCGATGCCGGCGCTGCTCCGTTGCGATCGACTGCCACTACTGCACCATGCCTGCAGGGTGCACCGAGCCATGCCCTTGGCTGCCATGGCGTGCCTATTGACCGCCGCCGCCTCCAAAGGGTTAGGGTTTGGAGGGAGAGGGAGGGACCAAGGGAGCCAGGGATGGACAAGGAGACTGGAAGCGAGCGGAGTGAGCGTCGGGTGAGCGCGAGTCACAGGTGGTTATGGGCTGTGGCTCCGGCTTTGAAGAAGTGAAGAGTCATGCCGATTGCCGAGTGGGACAGTGGGCTGTGCACGTCATTGAGTACTGGAGTCTGGCTCTGTAACAATGCTTCGGTTCCTCGGGGTTTCGGTTTGGTTTGGCATAGGTACCGAATCCGGAGCTGAACATCGAACTGCACAAAAACAGAAACCAAAGACGAACCAAAATTCCAAAAATCATTTTTGGTTCGGTTTTGGTTCGATTTGGTTTGGTTTGGTGTTCGGTTTTCAGTGAAAATATGCCCAGGTTGAGTAGAATCAGAGTAAGCATGCAGCTGAAGTGGACTTGATTTGGCATAAAATAGTCGTTGTGTTGCTGTCCCTCGTAAATACCTTAGAAGACGAAGCAAATATGCATAGTGAACTGATGTGGGGGCACCAACAAATTGACTAAGAATATGTATAACATGTGCAATGTTGGGCCTTGTTATAGTAAGATAGACAAGACTGCTAACAATATGACGATATCTAGAAGGATCAGCAAGGGGTCGTAGCTGAAGATTAAGCTCCATAGATGTTGCTACAGTTCAAGTATCAGACAGTCTAGATCGAGCTATCAAGTCTTGAAGATATCTGTTGAGATAGATAATAGCCATGAGATGTCTTTGTGCCTTCTATGCCAAGAAAATACCTTAAGGGACCAAGATCTGACATCATGAATTGTTCATGAAGACATGCTTTTACAAAGGCAGTATATTCAGTATCATCACAAGTAATCAACATATCATCCACATAGAGTAAAAGTAGTGAGCGTCCACGCTCAGAAACATGGACAAATAGTGCAGGATCATGATCACTAGGAGTAAAACCAGCAGCTTTAACAACTGAAGCAAATCTTTCAAACCATGCACGAGGTGCTTGCTTTAAGCCATAAAGAGCACGGCGAAGGTGACAAACATAACCATCTAGAACCTTAACACCTAGGGGTGGTTGCATATAGACTTCTTCATGTAGATCACCATGAAGAAAAGCGTTTTTAACATCTAGCTAATAGATGTTCCATGAGTGAATGGCAGCCACAACAATGAGAGCTCGAACAGCAGTCATGTGAGCAATAGTAGCAAAAGTCTCCTCATAGTCACATCCATAAGATTGCTGAAAACCTCGAGCAACTAGGCGAGCTTTGTATCGTTCGATTGATCCATCAGCTTTAGTCTTAACTTTAAATACCCATTTGCATGTGATGGGGACAACATGTGTAGGTAAAGGAACCACCTCCCAAGGACCAGTACGTTCCAAAGCTACAAGTTCTTCGGACATAGCCTGCTCCCAAACTAGAATGCCTGCTGCCTCCTTATATGAAGAAGGTTTAAGCTCACTAGCAACACCAGCAATGAGAAAGCCAAGCCTATCAGGCGGATGAATGGTGGCTCGATTTCTAAGCTTATAATGTGTGTCTGGACTAGAAGAAGGATCATGAGAAGGAGTATCTATGGTACTTGTAACACCCTAAAAATTCTCTTCTTTAAAATAGTTCAAATTTGATTTATTGTGTCAATTTTGTGAGCATCAAAATATAAAAAAATATATAAATAATAATAATAATTTTTGAGAAATTAAAATTAATATAAGTTTAGAAACATGTTGATGCATTCATGCTGCAACATTTATTTATGTGATGTGTGGAATTTTGTAAAGAGTTTTGAATTCAATTTCATTTGAAAAATGAGTTTGAAAAATTGTTTTGGAAAAAAAAAGAAAAAATGGAATTTCTTTTCTTCCCCTCTCTCCTTCTCTCGGCCTGCTAGGCCCAAATCTCCCCCCGCGCCTCCTTTCTCCCTTCCTGGCCCAAGCCAGCCCAGCCAGCCAACTCCCCCCCTCTCTCCCTCTCTCTCTCGCCGACAAGCAGGGCCCGCTTGTCAGCTCCTTCCCCTCCAAACCACCCCTCCCTCTCCCCCTTCTCTGCCGCAATGGAACCGCAGGCCGCTCCCATGTTCCCCCCCGCTCCCACGATTTCCTTTCCCCCGCTCCTTGTCATTTGTAGTCGCGCGCGCCCGAGCCCCCTTTCCCTTCCCCATTTGCTCTCTCCCCGTCTTTGCCCTCGTTCTTGAACGCGCAGCAAGCTCGCCGAAAACCGCAGCGACCACCGCACGTCGTCCCACCGATTCGAGTCATCTCCGCCTCCTATGTTCGCGCTGGTGAGGTCCATTCCTTCCTCGCGTTCTTCTCTATTAAGTTTCGTGCGTTTTGGTGCCTCCTCATGTTCTAGCCGTGAGCTCCAAGGCCGCCGGCATGACGCCACCGTGAACCCCCGTGTTGGTGGTGTTCCCTGGCCACGAAAAGGGCGGGAACGAACTCGTCTTGCCCTCCTCTTTCTCCCGGTACTCGTGATTTAGAAAATGGTGCACCGCGGCGCGCTAACGCCCATCTCCGGCGACCTTGCTTGCTCCGGCAATGGCGCGCCACCGCTCTTTCCCCCCACTCCGGCCGTCGGCGCCGCCGCTCTTCCCCCATCTTTAATCTCGATCGTTCATCGCCTCATCAACGGCCAAGAAGGGCCCGTACCCCTTCGCGGGTCCTTTTTGCTAAAGAGTCCCTAGGTTTTCTTGAAAACAACCCGCGGTCCAAAACGTATTGATAAAATACGCTTTGCTGTTTCGGAGACGTATTTCTCATCGATTTAATTCAAAATAGGTTTTCTGTATTTACAAAACTGCCACTGAGTTTGTTTTGGCCATAAAATATTTTTTTTTAACTCCGATTTGACCCGTTCAAATGGCGTTAGATTCGTAATCACATGAACTTTACGTTAGTAAACTTGGTTTAACAATTTGAAACATTTTAATTTCATGACCGTATTTAATTAATTACTTTTCTATAGAAAATCTTAGAAAATTCATATCTTCTCCGTTTTAGCTCCGATTCGATCCGTTCAAGTTGCGTTAGTTTTATAATTTCATAAGCTTCGTGTTGGTACCATTGTTGTCTAGATTCACCACTGTTAGGTTTCCTAGATAAATACAAGTCCCTAGATAGCCATTGCAGTCCCGTTTAATGCGTAGATTTCACGTCGTAACTCGGTTTTCCGTGAATTTCCCGTTGACGTGATCGTAGCAATGTGTAGATGATTTTGGAAAACTTTTATTTAAATTTATTTACTGCTGGTGTACTGTTCTAATTGTAATCTTGTTTGCTTCGTGTATGTCTGTCTCCGATTGTTTGTGTGTTGATGATCAATGATCGAGATTAGACGGTGAGCTTTATTTCGGTGATCAAGATCAGAGCCTTGGAAGCAAGTAAGACTAGCAGGACTAGCAGGAGCAATTGGATCAAGGCAAGTATAGCATTTGGGTTTTTATTCTATGACTATGATCTTGTGACTAGATTAATATAAAGCAACAAATGATAATAATGACTTTTTAGCAACTTGAGGATTTATTCGTAAGTGATAACCGGGATGAAAATGCAACCATGAGGGCTATGATGGCTCTGGCTTTAGTCAAGTATGAGTAATTTTTCTAGCTTGTTAGAGGTTACTCGTGTGACGCAAATGGGGGATAGCAGACCGTGGATCCCCTGCGGGGTAGAATCACACGGACTGACTACAGAAACCAAGCGGCCCTAACTTGTTAGACGAACCTTTGAAAGACTTCATAGTGATCCCTGTCGACGTACCTTGGTAGTGGGTTATGAGGCTGATCACCTCGGGCGAAAGGGTAAATCATGACTCATGGTTAAAGATGTACAACCTCTCCAGAGTGTTAAAAACTGGTATACTAGCTGTGCTCACGGTCACGAGCAGCCTTGGGAATTCTTACATTAAGGGTGATGAATATTGTTGTGTTAAGATACTCATTGTTTATTGTTTAATGATCTATATTATTTATGTCACATTGATCATGAGACCGTGGGATCTATACTATCTAGTTGTTATACTTGCGGAGTTCATCTTGGACTCACTCTTGCTATCTCCCCCACACCTCAGGAGAAGTATTGGGCTTGTGATAAACCAGTCAGTTGGATCCTGTAGAGTGAAGGTAACACCCGAAGTTTGGAGTTATCTTCCGTGGTTTGCTGCCTAAGGTTGTTTCTGATTTATTAAGTACGTTATATAATTTATGCGTTGTCCTTTGATATTACCTCTTATTTGTAGCTATATGTGAGGTTTGTCTTCTAAAACTCACATATGGTGCATATCTGATTTTGTTCTTAAAATCGGGTGTTACAGTACTGGCCTCAGGATCAGGAAGACTAGAAGATGGCTCTGGATTTGAAGGAGCACGAGGACGATGACTATACTGGAATGAATGGGAGGGCATGTAAGAATAGATTTTGAAGGAATAGGAAGATCAGAAGAAATATGAGTATCAAGTGGAGGCTTGAGAGAGTCCATAGGACAATTAGATGAGGAAGGTGATGATAAATCAATGTAGATAGGAGGTAATGAGAGGAAAGAAATAGAGTCATTTGAAGATGATGATTTTGAGGTGAGTGAGTGGAAATAAGGACAAGACTCAACAATGTTGACATCACGAGAAATACAAATACGGCGAGCAGAAGGATCATAATAATGATACCCCTTATGCTCAAGGCTATAGCCTAGGAAAGCACATCAACTGACTGAGCAGTCAGCTTAGTGTGTTCATGAGGAGAAAGGACATAACATTTGCATCCAAAAACACGAAGATGGTCATAGCTAGGAGGGGAACCATATAGAATTTCTCTAAGACACTTGCCCTGAAGGCAAGATGGGGTTGTAGATTAATTAGGTAGACAACAGTTGAGATGTTATCAAAGGATGCTATCAAAAGAGTATGAATGTTTCAATAATTTGACAATGCTTTCGCTCGACAACACCATTTTGTGCATGAGCACCAGGACATGATTATTGGGCAAGAGTTCCTTCGGATGGAAGAACTTCACCAAAAGCATTTGACAATTATTCCCCTCTAGAATCAGAACAAAAAATGCTAATAGTAGATGAAAATTGAGTATGTATCATATGAATAAAGGCTTGATATATAGACAATAATTGAGATTGATGTTTCATAAAATAGATCCATGTATAATGAGAGTAGTCATCAATAGAGATAACATAGTATTTGGGACCACCTTTTGAAGCAAAAGGAGCTAGACCCCATACATCTTAATGAACAAGATCAAAATGATGTCTAGTTCTAGAACTACTAGTGGGATATGGCAGTTGTATCTGCTTTCCCAACTTACAACCAGTACATTCAAAAGAGGGATCTATGGACACTTTGCTAAGAACACCCTGCTTAACTAAGCTAGACAAACGAGAGCCACATAAGTGGCCCAAACGGTGATGCCATTGAGGAAAGGTAACCATAGGAGAAGCAAAAGATGGTGATGATGGTGGTGGGGAATATGTTGACGAAGACATCAGTAGGTGTAGATGGTCGAGGAATTCTTATGGCGATGACCAGTACTAAGAAGAGCTTGGGTTCGACGATCCTGAACAAAGCAAGAGGTATCATCAAACCCAACAAAAAAATTCATGTCGGTAAGTTGACCGATAGACATAAGATTTATAGAAAGGGCACAAAAGAAACATTTGAAACAGTGAAATTAGAAGTAGCAAGATTGCCATGATGAGTAACGATACAAGAACTACTATCAGTAGTTTGAACAAGTCGATTATTAGGAAGAGGGCAACAGAAATCCAACTGAGATTTATCAGAAGTCATATGAAAAGAGGCACCTGAGTCCAAGACACAAGGTACAGAAGTACCTGAAACTGAAGCTAAAGCTATAGAGCCACCAGACATGTAGACACCAATAGGTGTGGAGAACTGTGATGTTACTGTAGTGGTACTTGGAGGCAACAGTGAAGTAGTGACCGGAGAAGCAGCTATTGCAGTACCCTTATGGGATGTTGCACACTTGGCCTTGAACTCCTTCAAGATGTGAATATTTCTGGAAACAACGCTCTTCAGTATGTGTTTTTCCACCACAATGCTTGCATTTTGGTTTCTCTTTAGGTTTATCTTTAGAAACAAGAGAGCTATCCATGGCAACATTTTGAGGAGGTGCTGCTACGACAGAGTGTTGAGGAACTAGAGGAGCAACATCTATAGTACAAAGCCTTGTCTCCTCAGCAAGTATAGCTGAAAGTTCTTCAGCCATGGTAGGAAGATTGGAGCGCCCAAGGATTTGAGCACGAATAGGCTCAAACTCAGACTGAAGGCCCATCATAAAGTGAAATATCTTATTTTGCTGCTCATACTTATCCCTAACACCACACTCCTTGCAAGATGAATTAGGCTTTGGCA
Source organism: Sorghum bicolor (assembly GCF_000003195.3). Taxonomy (NCBI): domain Eukaryota; kingdom Viridiplantae; phylum Streptophyta; class Magnoliopsida; order Poales; family Poaceae; genus Sorghum; species Sorghum bicolor. Next base: position 53,814,014 of record NC_012871.2, on the reverse strand, counting down.
CCATTGAGTCTAACTGACTAGATAGCTTCATAAAAGAAGCATGATATTCTTCAACTGATAGATCTTGTTGCTGCAAATGATGAAGTTCTTTGAGAGTGGAGTAGCGAAGTGCGGAGCTACATTGCTGATACCGCTCCTTTAGAAAACCCATATTTCTTTAGTTGTATTGAGATCCTCCAGACTATATCTTATAGTTGGATCAACATTCATGGCTAGAATAGCCATTACATGGTCATCAACATCCCTCCAAGCCGGGATTTCTCTAGGTTAAGCGTGCTTGACCTAGAGAAATCTAGGGATCGGTGACCGACCGGGAAGTACTTTTGGGTGCACATGAGTGAGGACAAAGTATATAGAAAAGATTGGTGTTGGTTTGTGAGGACTGACTATGTCCTAGAAAAGCTACCAGATGTAAGCGGGCCTGACCTCATAGAGGCTTCTCGGGTGCACATGAGTGAGGACAAAGTATGCAGAAAAGACTGGTGTTGGTTTGTGAGGGCTGACTCTATCCTAGAAAAGCTGCCAGATGTAAGCGGGCCCGACCTTGTAGAGGCGGGCGTTACAGTAGCTACTGAAATAGATTAGCATAGGGGATATCTATAGTCATTATGTTTGGTACATGGCAGGCTTGGCTAGATATATGGAAGCATCATACAGTGCCGGTCTGCTATATCATATAATATCATTACATAGTGGGGGCCTAATTTTTGCCAGATGTAGTAAGCAAAGGCATCTAGCAATGTGTGACCAAAATATTATACAAGACATGGAGCTGTGAGTTGAAGACTTCGGCTGGCTATGTTGTATGAATTAGTTTCCGCCCATGTTCATACTCCGGTCTAATTCCCATCCTTGTTCGTTGTCATCTGATATGTCAATTGAAGATTCTATGTCAGGATGGTGCAGCGTTCTACCTAAAGAGAGTTAGGAAAGTGATGGCGTGACTATAAGTTAACGTGTAATGTGTTAGGCGTATGTTGTGGAGGTTAAATGCAACATTGATGGTTACTTTGTGGTTGGGAGGTTGCTTCATCGTCATCATCTGGTACATCAAAAGAATTATTACCTGCAATTTAGGATGCCATATGTTTTTGAGGGTTTGGTCATGGTTATTTGACCAAATTTCATGGGCAAAGATAGAGGTCAAGTGACCTGTAAACAGGAAAAGGGATATGACTGACTTATAGCAGCATGACCATGTGTCGGTGTCTAGACTTGGGGTCCAAGCACTAACAAGTAATAAGTCTGTGTGTGTTGACGGTCCTTAAGTACCAAATATAATAATCAATTAAATAAAGAAAAGGTTCCAAATGCAACCAACACCCAGACTTAGGGTTTTATCTGACAGAATTCCACGAGTTTTGGTGTTTGTCTATTTCTGCAGGGGGTTATCAGGAAATATGAAGGAAAGGCCCACATGTCGGGTTTACATAGAGATATTAACGTGCCGCGCAATTTTCCTCAACCTAGAAGAGTCCAGAAGCCACGGGATCGAACGTGAGTCCAAGCTGGCCCGAGGGCAGGGTGCCCGCCCTCCCCCCTAGGGCGCCCGCCCTGCTACAGGGACCAATCAGGTCCCGCCTCGTGGATTATGCTCCACCGACCTAAAGGATTAAGGAAAACTGTGCGATTAAGGTCGGTTTGATCCGACGGCCCACGTTCATTTGGAGGGGCTGTATAAGCAGGCCCCCTGGCCCCTGGAGGAGGGCGATCCCATTATTCATTAGCATATTTTCCAGAGAAGATTTAGAGAGAGAGAGGTCCCTCTAGGGATACAACCTCATAGGGCTTAGCATCCAATGTGAGAGTAGAATTAGTTCTACTAGATTGAGAGAGATAGAGTGGAGGTGTAGATCGGAGGAAGCCCGGCCTGTCGGTGTCTACTCCGAGGTTGTACCTACGGGATCAAGTCTCCTAACCCAAGGCTTGCTCCTAGGATTCTTCAGTATTTCGACTTCTAAATTCTAGTAAGTTCTGTGTTCTTATTGTTGTTTGGTTTATGAGTTTACTTTAATCTCTTTCGGTAGAGTTTAGAGTAATCATTGCTAGCGTAAACGTGGTGTTTGGGCTAGGGTAGTCATAGATATCCCCTGTCTAGTCGGACCGTGGTAGTAGCGAGGAACGTGACATTTCCGTAGCTACCTTTGTAGCCCACAATCCCGTTAGCAGGATCGGTAGGGTTTACAGGTGCGGGTCGAACATCCTTTATGGTGTCTAGATTCTGTAAGCCTCCCTAATAGAACAGTAGATCATCCTTACCAAGGTTAGAACGAGAGGGCGGTTGTAGTCTTCTCTATACATCGCTCACATCAAATCTACATTGTTTGTAGCCTAAAGGGTAGTAGCAATAGATTTGGTTAGTCAGATGCATGCTTTCTCCCAGTGGTAAAAATATAAATACGATACTCTGGATAACCTCCCGGGTGAAGTGCTCACCGATATCCGTGTGCTTGCGGATCATTTCCTGATGGCGCTAACAAATATCAACAAGTATTTCTGGCGCCGTTGTCGGGGAGAAAGACAGTTTGCTGAGATAACTTTGAGTCTTGCTATTATCTTGTATTATACTTTTATAATTTTATTGTTTTATCTTATTATTTTTCCATCTTTATGGATAACTCAAATTCCACACCTATAATTGAATTTTTTGCACCTTCGGAGACCAGCCATAGACCATGGGAGTCAACAAGTCCTTTCTTTGCCCCTAATTATGATCTGTGTCCGGAGTTGATTGCAATAGGTCAAAACCAATCCTTTTCTATAGCCGAGGTCCTATCTTTTAATCGAGAAGATAATGAACTTTTAGCTACACCTAGGGAATCTTTTAATCTTTCTATAAATTCTGGTTTAGACCTAGCCCTACAAGACCATGTTTTTCCTCAATATTTTCACATTGGTCTTAATCATATAACCTTTGGTAGAGTTTTTCTTTCTTTATCTATTAGTAAAGCAAGGTATGTCTTCATTCATGGACATCCTTCATGCACTAGTCTTCATAAAAAAATCCTAGAGATAGAGAAGGAATCATCTCCCAGACAAGGAAAGGAAATTTCAATAGCCAATTTCCAAATATTTCAATCCCATGATTCGGCTATCCAACCCAAACTAGTAGTGCTCCAAAATCATCTAAGGGATGAAGAAATTGTACCTTTGGAAATTCATTTTGGGATGAGCTTAAACTTCCTGCTTTATAAGAGACCTTTGAGTGCATATAGTCTGAACCTTCCTAAGAAGGGATCTCTTAGAAAGCATCTCAAATCCAATCCCTTTGATGGACATCTAGAAAGACTCAAGGATGGCATCTTAAGTGATGCAATAGAAGGAGAGCGAAGCCATTTAGAAGACAATCACATCTTCTCCCCTTCTAAGCCCACTTTTGATGACTCATTCGAACCTATCTTTAAACCCATCCTTGAGCCTAATAATTTCTACTATGCTCTTTCTCTTGAACCTCCCGATGATCCTATGGATCTCTCTAGACATCCCATGCATAAGAGTCACCAAGACCACAAGGAGGATCGAGAAGAGCAACATCAATAGCTAGAGGGCATTAAAAATCCATGTGCTATCACCATTGAATGGATGAATAAAACAAACTCGAGAGACAATCCTAGAGGAATTTTAAGCATTCATGAAGAATCATCCTTGGAGTTTGAGAATGAGAGAAACAACAGTGAGCATGGAAGTTATTTCATAAATACCTCACCAAAGTCCTTGCTCATATAAAACATCTCCCCAATCAATTGGTCTCTCCAACCTTACGACATTTGAGATCTCCAACCCCCTCTTCCTTTCTATTTATAAAAACTTTAAAGGGGTCGTTATCGATGCATATGTCTATAATAAATATTGCAGATATCGTTGAGTCGATCTTGATATAGGCACGCTTAGGTTGGTGTTGGAGGGGAAACCACTTCACCAACATAATTTGATGGTTTCCCAAGGACAAGCTTAGTGTCCTAAAACAAGCACTTATCAGATCGTAATATGAACTTTTAATTATTTGCAATATTGCCTTGTGATTGAGCATATAAAGATAATTGTAGAAATATTCCTTCGGGTATTCGTGTCACTAACCTTTCTAGGATTGGAGCAAGAAGATATGCCCAACCAATCATCATGCAACATTGAATTAAATTCATCCAATCTTTAATTTTGCAAAATTCAAGCTTGGGGGAAATACCTTACATAAGAACATCATTTGCCAGGTTGCTATGTTGGTTGTCCCTACTTTTGAGGCATGCTCAATTTTTCTAAACACTAAACTTATTTTTCATCTCCGCCTGAGTAGGTCTCTATAAATGCTGTCATGCTACCTTTGTCTATTCACAAGCAAGTGTTGGTTTGGAAGTACTCGACATACTTCCATTGGCATTTAAATTAAGCGTGGTGCTTAGGTTAAATAGTCTTCGTTAATCTGATTAGACATGGAGTCTAGTTTGGTTACTGAACTAAAAACTGCTTGAGTAGACATTGGTATATTTTGTCGAACTAACCCCTACAGGAAAACTTTTAATATCAACCTGGGAAGTCCTGAGATACAAACTCACATTGGAGACAAAGGAGACACATGAAGTTTAATGATTTGCACAAGGAAGACATAGCTCATTCATCATAGAGAGATGATCCATGGAACGAGACAAAGAGTGCCACAAACATGGTGCACAACTGCTAAGAAAGGAAAGCTTCCACAAGGTGATACTGTACCATCACTCTTCAAGTAAGGTAACATCTTAAGGTACTTGACTATCACTTTTATAAGCTTCTCCTTGGTTCTAGCGTTCACATGAATAAAGAGACAAACATAAATTAACCAACCCAATTAATTCAACATGTTTAGTCCTTTAATCTTTGTTCTTATTACTACCTTCGTGATCCCACACTCCTAATCATATAAGCTAAAATGTTGCACATTCAATCTTTAGAAGATATAAAAAAACATAAATATAGATAGATTATCTTTCCATTAGGTCGAGCGATCTGATCTGACAAATGTTTTAAATGCTATACTCATGATCTTATTATCCATCAACTTTGTCTTGCTCACTATGCTTAAGGTTAGAGAAGAACAAATACACTTTTGGTTCTGTTGGTGTTTTTCACCAACAGGGCCCATGCACATGATCTCTGCCTTGTCTCTATGAGCAGGTACACTTCGAGTAAAACCTGAAGGAGTTTTACAACTCCCAGATTCCACCAAGTGAAGGACTTGGATTTACGAGCACAAACACACTGAGCAGGATGATGCCAATGCCGCACCTCGAACTGCTGGACAAACGAAGAACATGGGTGACACCGTATTAAGAGGTGCAGATGTCAAAGCCCACACCTAATCAAATGATGCACCTAAAGGATGAACACGGTGAGAAGTCTTGTCCAGAAGAAGGATCCTTGCCGGAAGGTAAAATCGGTATTTATCCATATTTATCTTTTTTGCATTCCTTTTCCTTTTTATTCCATCACTTGCATTAGCATATTTACTTTTCCACATTAGCATTAGAAAAGAAAACAAAAATATTTGTTTGTTGCACTACATCATAAAATCTAAAGCCCCATGTGAGTAGACTTGTGGTTTAAAACCCATAGGTATATTGACTGTGGTGGCATAAAATAAATATGTTTTCTTCTTACAATAAAAATATAAAAATAATAAGTGCATGATCCTGCTAAATAAATAAAATTTATTAGGAGGAATCTCAATATGATAAAGGCTAAGAGATTTTATGCTAACACTTAACCAGTTTCACAAAGCTTTGTTGTCTATTTGAGCTCCACAGAATTCAAGAATCAAAGAAGACTAGCCGGCGGAGGACATAGTAATCGCTGTTAGGGTGCTGCCGACATTCAAATACGCCTCCGTCACCTGCTAGCTACATAAGAAGAAATTACGTCAAAATCCAGCTTGGGGGAGAGCACCCCCATTTATCTAGCTAAGTGTTTCTACTCGCGTTTATACTCTACTCAAATAATAAAAAGATGCATAATCATGAAAACCCAAATAAAAATTTTGTGCTTATATATATCTTTGCTTAGTTTGCTAAATAAATAAATAAAGTGTCTAGGCCAAACTAAACTTAAATGATAAACTCTTACATGGATATGATAAATTGTTGCTCTGCCATGTACCTAGTTTTCAAGTTTGAGCTCTCTCTCAAGTTTAGGCATAACTGTTATAATTTAAACCTACTCTAAATCTGAACTTGTGGGAAGTGTACTTGATCTAAAGTCTAAGTCGTTAACGGATATGATATGGAAAGGTTAAGCTGCTGTTTATCTGTTCCTAGAGTTGCTAGAATTCTGGAGAATATTATCTTTGAAAATCTTTAAAATATTGCATGATGAGTTCCTGTATGATAAGAGTTTAAATTCCTACCACAACCATACATACATGCTTATTAGACTAAGAACCATACATTTACTTTTTACTGCTTATGAGCATTGAGTGTGGTCAAGCTGTGTAGACCCTTAGGAGCTTGTCATGCGGTTAAAATCAAGATCCACTTGCACGTTCGCTCACACATGCTACTTCTACTCCGGAAGTACGCATCCAGATACATCCACTCACTTCCATCTCCAAATTCACCTAAAATTATTCTACTCCTATCCAGAAGAGAATAGCCAAAAATATTTTCCTATCCCTGTTATTCCCTGTGAAATAAATGCTCTAGTTATTTTGGTTACTACCACTTGCTACATTATTCTAGGAGGGTGAGTGCTCTAAAAAAAAGGAAAAATACGAGGAAATAAAAACGGGCAAGTGCCCGGAACCTCGAAGAAAAGAAAAAGTGAGACAAGAGGTAAAAATGGACAAGTGTCCGACAGTAGATTAGGGGTACAAGATACCCACCTGAGAGAAGAAAAAGAAAATATAGAGCATCCCATTCTCCTCAAAAAGCTTCAAAGTGCAAGAAAGGTATGTATCCCCTTAAAAGAGCAAAAGTAGAATTAGACTTTCACCATTGTTATCACCATACACCATTCATTCGCCACACATGCACATCTTGATTTGACTTATTGACTTATTCTTCTGGATCCATGGTTTGACTATGCAATAAATGTCTTGTAAGTATGTATTATCTGTATCCCACCTATGAGCTCCAGATATCAAAACCTTATTAGAGTAGGGTGAGAGAGAAGGTAATATCACTATGCCTCATACCAAAAATACCACATACTTTGAGAGAAGGCATATACCATTACTGCCTTGGTAAGGATCCAGAAATACCACAAAAGAGAGATTTGAGAGAGTCATACAAGGAATCTCTAAGTTTTATTTGAAAATCTACAAAAACTCCAGAGCTATAGTTAATCAAAGAATAAGAGACATGACACTTGACTAGACTGTTCTATCTTTTAACTGCTCAAGACACAAGTGACGGTTGCAAGCCCCATGGTGAAAGATAAAATGAGTAAGTTTTAAGTCTTAATAGTTTATTCTAACTCAGAGATGAGATCTCGCTTGAACGCATGTGTACTTTTAAGGCATGAAACCACTGCAAAAACTCTTGAGTCCATGCTTTCTCACGGACAAGCAAGAGGGGAGTTTGTTGATGGTCCTTAAGTACCAAATATAATCATCAAATAAATAAAGACAAGGATCCAAATGCAACCAACACCCAGACTTAGGGTTTTATCTGACAGAATTTCATGAGTTTTGGTGTTTGTCTATTTCTGCAGGGGGTTATCAGGAAATATGGAGGAAAGGCCCACATGTCGGGTTTACATAGAGATATTAACGTGCCGTGCAATTTTCCTCAACCTAGAAGAGTCCAGAAGCCACGAAAACGAACGTGAGTCTGAGCGGGCCTGGGGGCAGGGCGCTGAAAGGTCCTAATATGGCTAGAGGGAGGGGGGTGAATAGCCTATTTAAAAATTCTACAAACTCACTAGAGCAAAAGGTTAGTAAATAACAAAGCGAAGCTTTTTGCTCTAGCTCTAAAAGGGGTGTTTGCAAGCCACCTACCCAACAATTCTAGTTGCTAAGATCTCTATGCACACAAGAACTAAGTCTCTACAAGTTACACTAGAGAACTAAGCTACACAAGTCAAAGTAAGCAACTAAACTAATTACACTAGTTTGCGGTAAGTAAAGATAAGATGAGATATTTATACCGTCGTGTAGGGGATGAACCAACCACCAATATAAACAATCAAGCACCGGGAGAATGCCAATCAAACATAATTGAGACACCGATTTTTCTCCCGAGGTTCACGTGCTTGCCGGCATGCTACGTCCCCGTTGTGTCGACCAACACTTGGTGGTTCGGTGGCTAAGAGGTGTAGCACGAACCTCGTCCTCACTAGGACACCACAAGAACCTACCCACAAGTGAGGTAGCTCAATGACACGAGCAATCCACTAGAGTTACCTTTCAGCTCTCCGCTGGGGAAGGTACAAGACCCCTCACAATCACCGGGAGATGGCCACGAACAATCACCAACTCGTGCCAAAGCTCCTCCGCTGCTCCAAGCTGTCTAGGTGGCAGCAACCACCAAGAGTAACAAGAAAACCGCAGCTAAAACGATCCCCAAGTGCCACTAGATGCAATCACTCAAGCAAATGCACTTGGAATCACTCCCAATCTCACAAAGATGTATAATCTATGAAGGAGATGAGTGGGAGGTGTTTGCTTAGGCTCACAAGGATGTCTAGTAGTCAAGAATGCCAAGAGAGTGAGCCCCAAGCCGGCCAAACACGTATTTATAGCCCCTCAAACAAATAGAGTCGTTGGCTCTTACACTGGGCGAAATACGGGGTCATCGGACCCTCTTAAAGGGGCACCGGACGCTCAACACCTACGTCCGGTGCTCCAACATCAGCCGCGTGTCAGAGTCTAATAGTAACCTGCAGTGCACCGGACGCTGAGCAAGTTAGCACCGGACGCGTCCGGTACACACCGGACTCATGCGCAGAGAGCTCCGCAAACGCACAGGGTCACCGGACGCTAAGCACCGGTAGCGTCCGGTGCTCACCGGACCCATGCGCAGAGAGGGTCGCAAAACGCCCGCACACCGAACGCGCACCACCGGACGCTCAAGCCAGCGTCCGGTGCCTGTCGTCCGGTGCCTTACCCTAGCTGGGCCAGGCACTGTTTGCACCGGACGCTCAGACACAGCGTCCGGTGCCTCAGTGGCCAGCGTCCGGTGAGTGTTTCCCGCGACTTCTCCAAATTTCCCACCGGCGCAATAGAAAATATGCACTTCATTTTCTCGAAAAGCGCCAAATCCCGCCTCGCAAGCTCGGTGGGAAGGAGAGAGGAACCCATCCTCTCTCTACCCTTCAAACTCCACCTCCTTCTCAAAGTGTGCCAACACCACAATGTGTAAACCAACAAGTGCACGTGTGTTAGCATTTTCACAATCATTTTCTTCGAAGGAGTTAAGTTAGCTCACTAGGTTCTAAATGCATGCACATGAACAATGACACCTAGTGGCACTTGATAACCGCTTAGCCAAAGAATTCCCCTCTTTATAGTACGGCTATCTATCCTAAATGTGATCACACCCTCTATGGTGTCTTGATCACCAAAACCAAAACCCTAAGCAATACCTTCGCCTTGATCTCCATAGAGTTTTGTTTTTCTCTTTCTTCTTTTCCAAGTTGAGCACTTGATCATCTTGTGGTCATCACCATCATGACCATGATCATCACTTGCTCCATCACTTGGCATGTACCAACCTCATTAAGTCTACACACACTTATTATGGAGGTTAGTACTAGGGTTTCATCAATTATCCAAAACCAAACTAGGGCTTTCAGGCGCTCGCCCTCCCCCCTAGGGCGCCTGCCCTGCTACAGGGACCAATCAGGTCCCGCCTCGGGGATTATGCTCCACCGACCTAAAGGATTAAGGAAAACCGTGCGATTAAGGTCGGTTTGATCCGACGGCCCACGTTCATTTGGAGGGGCTATATAAGCAGGCCCCCGGGCCCCTGGAGGAGGGCAATCCCATTATTCATTAGCATATTTTTCAGAGAGGATTCAGAGAGAGAGGTCCCTCTAGGTTTCCAACCTCAGAGGGCTTAGCATCCAATGTGAGATTAGAATTAGTTCTTCTAGATTGAGAGAGATAGAGTGGAGGTGTAGATCGGAGGAAGCCAGGCCTGTCGGTGTCTACTCCGAGGTTGTACCTGCGGGATCAAGTCTCCTAACCCGAGGCTTGCTCCTAGGATTCTTCAGTATTTTGACTTCAAAATTCTAGTAAGTTCTTTGTTCTTATTGTTCTTTGGTTTATAAGTTTACCTTAATCTCTTTCGGTAGAGTTTAGAGTAATCATTGCTAGCGTAAACGTGGTGTTTGGGTTAGGGTACTCATAGATATCCCCTGTCTAGTCGGACCATGGTAGTAGCAAGGAACATGACATTTCTGTAGCTACCTTTGTAGCCCACAATCCCGTTAGCAGGATCGGTAGGGTTTATAGGTGCGGGTCGAACATCCTTTGTGGTGTCTAGATTCCATAAGCCTCCCCAATAGAATAGTAGATCATCCTTACCAAGGTTAGAACGAGAGTGCGGTTGTAGTCTTCTCTATACATCACTCACATCAAATCACATTGTTTGTAGCCTAAAGGGTAGTAGCAGTAAATTTGGTTAGTCAGATGCACGCGTTCTCCCAGTGGTAAAAATATAAATACGATACTCTGGATAACCTCCCGGGTGAAGTGCTCACCGATATCCGTGCGCTTGCAGATCATTTCCTGATGGCGTTAACAAATATCAACAGCGTGCCCTCCTAAACCCGAATGGTGATGCAAAAGAACACAGGGAATTTATACTGGTTCAGGCCTCAAATGCCCTACGTCCAGTGAGAGGGTCGGGGTCTGTATTGCCTTGCACCCAAAAATGCTTGTAATAGGGGTATACAAGCTAGTTGCGAGAGGGGGCTAAGTCCCAGGTCTCGGCTTTGGGAAGTGAGTGGAGTGGAGTGCACTACTGGTGGACTATACTTATGTCTTGAGTGTTGTTGTCTTTGTTGTTGCATTGTTATGGGTGCCCTGGCTCCCCTTTTATAGCCGCAAGGGGTGGTAGGGTTTTTACATGTGTAAGACTGTGAATTATCTCTGTTGTGTAGAGCAAGTGACAGTGCAGACCCAATGGAGATTGGCTACCTCATCTTTGGGGTATGGCTGACGGCGTGGTCATTCCTGTGGAGGGTCACCGAGCCCTGTTTGAGTCGTGGAGGTCGGGTCGGAGGCCCTGCAACATGTCCTGCAATAGTAAAATAGTAACGACCAGAGTATGGGCACAGCTGTTGACGGTCCTTATGTATCAAATTTAATTATCAAATAAATAAAGAAAAGGATCCAAATGAAATCAACATCTAGACTTAGGGTTTTATCTGACAGAATTCCACGAGTTTTGGTGTTTGTCTATTTCTGCAGGGGGTTATCAGGAAATACGGAAGAAAGGCCCACACGTCGGGATTACATAGAGATATTAACGTGCCGCGCAATTATCTTACATCTAGAAGACTCCCGAAGCGGAGGCTAAACGGGGCCAGAGGCAGGGCGCCCGCCCTCCTGCCCTGGGCGCCCGCCCCCTCCCTGAGTCCAATCAGGACTCTGCTTCGTGGGAGATCTCCACCGACCTAAAGGATGAATCTAAACCATACAATCTATGTCGGTTTGATCCAACGGCCCATATTCACTTGAAGGGACTATAAAACCAGACCCCCTGGCCCCTGGAGGAGAGAGCCTCTCAACCCTAATTCATTGTTCCATCAAGGGAGAAGAAGCCTCTGATCAAGATTAGAGCCACCACATCAATTAGATATCTAGATTAGCATAGCTACATAGAATTAGAACTAGAAGGAGTCAATCTTCGATTGGTTTCCGGATCTGTCAAGAGGATTCTTGGTAATTCTCTAATTGTGCTTCTAATTGTTTTCTAATTATCTTTGTTCTTCAATATTATGAATATGACTTTGTTCTACTTCAATATATTGCTTATGATTTTGCTCTACTTGCTTATATTCAAGATTATATTGTTCTTAGTTTATCATAGTTATGTACTTGGCTTAGTTAGATTCGATCTATATACATGCTTAGGATCGTATAGCGTTTATCCATCGGATCCATGGGTAAATGATAGATATTGTGTAGGCGTGGTGCTTATACCGTATTTATCTGCGATTGTACCCAATATGCCAGATCGTGGGGTAGTTCGTGATAGTGACAGCTTCATTGATTCTTATATAGTCCCCCTCTCGTGTATTGGGCTGGCAGAGCAACATTATTACAGGGGAGTGATTGCTATGTTTCTCATTTACCTTGCTAATATCACTATGCATGGGCGTAGTCTTATCTCGCAATGATTGCTAATTATGCTTGCACTAATTATGATAATGCTAGACTATATAGTTAAGAATAACTTAGGGAATATTCTTGTAGTTCGTTCTAATACCATGCTAATGACTTTCTAGAGTATCTAATTGAGGTGCTTATCATATTTATGATGTGGCTAGATCAGATTAGTTATCCTTCTCACTATTATTATTTCATATATCATTTATGTGACACTTATCCCTGTATGATGAGTTAGATATAATGTTCTCAATTATACATGCAATGATAGATGCTTAATCTCATATTCTATTCTGTAATCAATATTGATGATTGCTAATCCCTTCCCAGTGGTAAAAATATAAATAACGATACCTGGAATACTTCCCGGTTAAAATGCTGCATGGGTATTAATCTGTGCGCTTGCAGATCCCATTCATTATTTATTTAGAAGAGCAATTGCATATTTCAATATCGCGTCTCTTATATCATGCTGGGGATGACAACTTGGCTTAAGTGGTGTGAGGGATAGGTTTGGCATTTTTGGCACCGTTACTAGATTTAGAGAACTTAGTCTACTTTTAGTAATGATGTTAAGAATACCCAACAACAGCGGCAGGGATTAATCTTCCCCATACCTCTTTTACTGTTAGGCAATGCCCCACAATGAAAGAGGTAAGGTTCCACAGTGACAGGAGTTATTGAAATAGTAGGCGACATGCCCTGCTGCAGCGTGGGGGCATAGCGCACGTCACATCGAGGGTACGACCATCATGTGTTGGAAGCTTGGTTCCGAGACCGAGGCTCGAGCGAGGCGCTGATTGCGCTCGAGGCTGGAGCTTTGGTCAAGGCGGAGATTGCGCCCGAGACCCAGGGCTCGGGCGAGACGGAGCCTGTGCCCAAGATCCAGGGGGTCGAGCGAGGCAGAGTCTACGTCCGAGGCCAAAGGGGTTGAGCGAGACAGAGCCTGCGCCTGAGGCCTGAGGGGTCAGGCGTTCCTCTTGCTCCTTTTGCCGCTTTTTATTCCCTTAATCTGGGTATCCTATTTTACGGTACCCAACAGTAGCCCCCTAGCCTGTGGAGGGGCTAGGTGCTCCTCTAGGGGCCCTTTCTAAGGGTCAATTGTTGGATTTGAGGCTCTTATTTCCTCCGGGGGGTGCGCATGAGCGCACCCGCCGGGTGTAGCCCCCGAGCCTTTGGAGGAATGGTGCTATTCCTTCAAAGGCTTTTACTCCTTGGTGGTATCGTAGGGAGTGTCTGGGGGGCCCATTCCTCTGTGCGAGTGGAGCCCCTGAGCCCTTCCCCACATGGGTTGATCAAGGTCTTCCTCGACTTTATTTTATGCCCCTCATTCTTCCTTTCGATGAGAGGAGGGATGGGTAGCGCCGTACTACCCTCGGTGGGCGAGTATCGACATTCCCAGGGAGCTACTAGTGGGTAAATCCAAGTGGATGTCTGAGTCCCATTTGATAGGGGTCGGCTTGTGGCCCTATGGGCACATCTCAAAATACCCGAGGGCAGTCACGGTGGATGTCGGAACCGTTCGATAGGTTCCGAGGGCTCGATGCCTCCCTCGATGGGATCCCACTCGTGCGACACCCACATGGGTCTTAGATACGACTGGTAAGGATGCGCCGAGCCCCTATGGGGCTCGGGCCACGGCCTCTATTATGCTCATCCTGAGTCATCCCTCTCTCGGTTATCCTGAGGCGACTGTTCGGACCCACTTGGTAGATCAGTCTCGCAACCTCTAGAACATAAGTGGCCATAGCCTAGGGATTCTTACCTTATGAGGTATTGTCTTGGGTGTAGCAGGGGGGTCGGGCACCCCTTGCCCTGGAAGGATCCGCCCTGACTCAATTAGTGGGGCGCTCCTTTTGAATCGGCTTGCATTGGGAGCCGAAACTGTAACAGAACTGACCAAATTATAAGAGATTAAGCCTAACAGTGACCATTTGCATAGTCAAACCGTCACGCTTAAGCCCATATAATCCCGGTAGTCCGTGAAATCTCGAAGGATTTCAAACCACACATCGCACAACAGCCAAGATCGTAATAAGTTTAGCGGTCGCCATTCACAAATACATCCAGATTACAACATTCATAAAATACATCGGAGTTCTTAAAGTTATTACAACCAAGTTCTTCAAGTAGCAGAAGCTTCATAGTTCAAAAATACAACACACACGCTTAGTCTGATACAGTGCCATAGTTCGGTCATTCCCACAAAAGTAAAAGAAGAGACGGAGTGACCATCGCCCTTGGTCTAGTCATCACCCATGGCTGGGTACAGACAGAGGATGCAATAACCATAGTACATTTGACCATCTGCAAAACAACATGGGAGTAGAACCCTGAGTACGAGAAGGTACTCAGCTAGACTTACCCGTCTTAAACATAAAATAAAGACTCATCAAGGATCATGAAGGCTATATGGTGGGGTAGCTGACAACCATTTTGCAAAACCGCAGAATTCTATTATTATCACCTACATAAATCTTTCTTCTTTTAATTTGCTCCAGTTGAAAGTATCTTTACCTATTCTCTAGGTTTGCACCTGTGCTGTTACAAACAAGTATGGTGATATGATAGTACCTCATCATAGCATTCTTAAATCAATTATTGATATAACCCAAGTGTTCCATAGTCCTTACTACGAGGACGAAGCTCATGTCAAGTGCTCACTATCCAGGAGCGATGGCGATTCGAATCGATTTCTAACCAGCTCGCGAGTTTATTCCCCACACAAACCACACTCACTGATCAAGTGAGTTGCAGGTCACCGTATTGCACTATCCAGGACCAATTTGCGGGTTTGACAGGCACCGCCCGTACCCGAGGACCGTTTCGGCGACCGAGGTATCCAAGGTATACCAAGGTTGCGCGCCGCGCCCTCGTCGTTCTCCTCAACCATCACCAATACAACGCGTACATCGGGCCGATTCCCGGCCCAGATAGTGCTCAGGCTTCGCGGTCGGAACGACTTATCCTTCCAGCTAAGTGTGGGGCATGCGTTCAACATGACAAGAGGGCCGTCAACGATCGGTCCTTAATCGACACAGGCAGGGGCACTATGGTCAACCCACCATAAGACCCTGCCCGGTCCCCAAATTCATTCCACACTTGGTTATTCTTTTCCACGAGCAACCAATGCTTAATCAAGCAGGTATCCACCTATATCTCGCAGGTGACAGGAAATCACCCGACTTCTACCGGACTAAGCAAGCTAAGCATAGACTCTGTGCCTATCAACATAGGACAAGGTAGGTGAACGAGTAGGGATAACAAGGAGTACATATGCATCAACGGTATCAAGCAATTCCTATCACTTAGATGCAATATAGTAGAACAAGTATAGTACTTCATATAAGTTAGCGAGAATAGGGAGACTTAGAATGCTCCGGGGCTTGCCTTTCTCAAACGTGCTGGGTCGGTGATTCGGGCACTCCTGTAGTTCCTCTCCGGGTTCCTGGGTTTCTGGAGGCTCATGCTCCTGAATCTCCTCTGGCTCCTCGGGTCCCACCTCGTTCTCCTGCGAGCCTGTATGATGTATGTGTGCTCATGAGTGGAGTGCGAGATGCCCGAGTGCATGCTTGTATGAGAAAGTACCAAAAGATCATGACATGATGCATGGATGATACACTTGGTCATGCTCATTACAAGGTAGTCAACATCATCCAAGAGCAGACCATTGGATTACACATCTATTGCATTCTTTTCTACAAATTGTTTTTCAAGTGCAACCAGCAACCCACATGATGCTTCAAAGATACACCAAACCCAAACTTATTCTATTCAACCTATATATACAACAATTCATAATTTTCTTTATTCATTTCTAGGCCCATTAAAATTTTACATGCAGTTCTGTTCATCAATAAATTCCACAAAAATTACAGGAGACTACCAGTCAAGCATAAAGTTTACTGTAAATTTTTCATAATTTTTGGATACTTATTTTGAGCTACAAAAATCACAAGATTATTATATAAAGGCAATTACCATTACTCTACCGTAGTGTAAGTGTCAAACAGCAGATTTCATATTTTTACAATTTGTCTAATATCATAAGAAACACTCACAAAAATTTCCAGATTAATTGCATGATCCAAATAATTATTAAAAATCATAAACCACTGCCATGCAAGCATTTAAATTACCATAAATTCATTTATACACCAAATAATGTGTAGCAATATTTTCCCAGTGAGTAAACATACATGCAGAGCCAACAAATCAAGTTTCACATTTTTCTGAGTCATATTTTAATTACTGTGCATTTTCCAAGTTTGGCAAAAACATGGATTAAATATATTCATACAGAAAAGTTACTTAAACATGACATGCAAACATACCAGGCTATAGATCTGGAAACAGGGAACACACCAAAATTTATTTCATAATTTTTGGAGCTATATTCCTCAAGATATGGATTTTTGAATACTTAACACATTTTCTGGAAAACCTTTAAAACGGGAAAACGACTTAAAACGCTAAGCGCACCCGGATTCAAACCCTTGGACTCACTGACGGGTGGGACACGCGGGTCAGATAACCCCACTTGTCGTCCACCCCGTGATTCCGCGGCCAAGGATCGGCCAGAATCTCGCCGCCGGTGAGGTCTCCGGCGACACCGGGAACACCTACGGCTTCGCGAGCACAAGACGAGTCCAACCGTACCCTTTTTGGCACTGGACGAGCACCGGAACTACCTCGCCGTCGCGAATGGCGGACGCGGTGGCGCTGCTCGCCGTGGTCCGGCCGTTTCACGGCGGTAGAGCGTAAGCTAACGACGGGAAAAGGTGCGCAAGGCCAAGGCGAATCCAACGCACCTACGAACGCAAGCAGAGACAGAGAGAAGAGGGAGAACCGCGCGAGCGGAGAGGTCGCCGGAGCTCCGACTCACTCCGGTGAGCTCTATCGGGCACACGGGGCTCACCGAGCGCGGAAGAGCGCGAGCACGCGACGCGGGAGGACGAGGCGGAGCCGGTGGTGGTCGTGGAGTGGAAGAAGAGGGCCGGAGCTGGCCGGGAGAGGAGCTCCGAGCCGTCGGCGACTATGGCGCGCGGCAGAGCGGCGACTGCTGCGTGCGAGCGAGCGGAGGGGCGAGAGCGCGAGTGGAGGAGCGCAAATGGCAGCGGGGGTAGCGGCGGACGCGGCCGGGGGCTCCTGGTGGCCGACCAGGGCTTCTCCACGCTGCCGCATGCCCGCCACGCGGCGGCCAGGCTCTGCCGGCGCGCCACGGCGGCACGGCGAGGACGTCCGCGCGCGGACGCGGCGCGGGCGCGTGCGCGGGGAAGGGGAAGGCGCGGGCGGGCCAGGCCGGCTTCGGCCAGCGGGCCAGAAGTGAGGCCGCGGCCTGCTAGCGCCCCCTTTTCCCTTTTCTATTTTTTTGAATTTCTTTTCTGAATTTCTTCTCTAAATTCATTTTGACCATTTAAAAATCATTTTCACCACTTGCTTCCAAAAGCAAAGTTGTTCCAAAACAAAAACTCTACAACTTTGTTTTAATAAGCAAGACCAAATTCTAAATAGAATTTGAATTACAAATTAAAACTTAGTTCTAGGTTTTTAAATAAATTCAATTTGAAAATCTTGCATAAATTCCATTTCTCAAATTCCACAGCTCCAAAAATTACACAAAAATATTCTTAATTCTTCTTACACACAAATCAACCTATTTTGAATATTTCACATTTTTAGAAGCAAGCATCATATTTTTAACATATTTAAAACACATGAAATGATGCACATAAAATCATGGTTTGGGATGAATGACATGCTCATGATGCTATGCTTGATGAGAATGCTTATGCATTGCTTTGATAAGGCTAAGTGCATGCTTAACACCTAGGGTGTTACAGGAACGACCGCACCGTTGCGCCCAAGCTGGATAGGATGTATTGCCTATGTTATTAATGCGTGCGTGGGTGCAGTTGGCATGAGAATCGGAAAGGGTGGATGCTTTGGTTACCTCACCTGGTTAATGAGACGGTCGGCGGTTCCTCTTTCCTTCCTCGATCCGCTGCGTGGAGGACGGGTTGCGGTGCGCCTTTTCTATAAAAGTCACCGCAATGGTCTTCAGTTCTTTCCCTACCTGCCCTTGCCTCCAAACGCTCTTGCCTCCAAGCCGCCTGCTGCCGCCTTCTTGACACCACCGTGCTATTGCCAGCACCCACCTTCGCCTCCAGCCATGGCCGGTGACGACATGTGGCACCCGTGTAACGTCACCGAGGCGGCGTTGGAGGCTCATGTGAAGGGCGGACTTCTCCGTCCGGTCACAGACGAGAGGATGCCAGAGTGGCTCGTGCCCCCGGTGAACGACAGGGAGCCAAACCCGCCTCCGAGCTATGTGGTCTGCTTTCTGTCTTTCCTGGACCGGTTGTTTGGGATTCTGGCCTGCCAGTTCAAGCGTGCCCTCGTGCACTACTACGACGTGGAGCTGCACAATTTCAACCCAAACTCGATTATGCAAGCGGTCGTCTTCGCCATGGTGTGCGAGGGGTACCTGGGGATTCCTTCCCATTGGTACCTATAGCTCCACCTGTTCAAGGCGGAGATGTCCTCCCACAACGAGGGTGGGGAGAAGAGGCCCTTGAGGGTTGGCCACTGCACGCTCCAACTCCAGCAATCATGCTCTGGTTCATACATCCGGAGCATCATGCCGTCGTCGAACTGAGGGTGGCAGAACAGGTGGTTCTACCTCCGGAACAACCACAGCCTTCTCCCGGAGTACACGGGGAAGATAGTGCTCGAGTGCTCCGCAAAATGGGGGTGGGGCGCTCCTGCAGCGGAGCAGAAGAGGCTAGACCCCCTTCTTGAAGCCCTCGCGAAGCTTCGACACGAGGGTGTCACTGCGGCCACGGTGGTGGTCGCTTTCCACAAGCGAAGCCTCCTCCCGCTGGCACAGCGAGTGCTTCCCATGTCGGAGTGACCCCCAACGCACCCTTCGTTGGGATGAGGATGCTGGAGGACCGATGCCCACCTCGGAGATCAACACCGAGTCTTGAGGACGATATCCTCAGAGTTGAAGAACTATCAGGTGATCCCGATGCGTCCCGACAGGGACTACATCTCTCTGGTAAGGCATTTCTACCTTCATTTCTACTTTATCATCCCTTTCTTCGCCCTGGTCTTCACTTAGGTTGCCATCTGCTCGCAGGGGATGGGCGTTATAAAATATGCCCTGCCCCCGGTCCTAGAGGACAAAGAGATCTGGGCCCAGAACCGGGCCAAGAATGAGGAGCAACAACGCCTGAAGAAGGAGAATGTCGATGTTTTCCCCACGGGGGGTCACACCAACGAGTGAATTTGTGTGCGTGCTCCCTTTCCCAGATGGTGATGCAAGAAGACTCAGAGATTTATCCTGGTTTGGGCAAGAGAAGGCCCTACGTCCAGCGGGGGGGAGAGTTTGTATTATCTTGCACCTAAGTGCTTGTACAGGGGCGAATACAAGCGTGGTATGGAGTGTGGAGTTCTACTGCGAATGGGCGTTGTCTTCCCCTCCGTTCTGTTCCTGAGTCCCTCCTTTTATAGCATCAAGGAGAGACCTAGGGTACATGCGTAGATGTTTAGAGTAGGGGTCGATAGCCGCATGGAGCGCTGACCTACTCGAGGCTTCCGTACGGCATGGCCTCGAGCCGTCCCATCTTGATAGCCTGGTGATGATTACGTGTGCTCCTGCGTTCTGCCCTGCACGCCGTCTCGTGCTGGTTCTGAGGCCGCACGTTTGTACGGTATGGCGGCAGATCCAGCGGGGTAGTCGTGGTGTTGTCAGTCGACGCCTGACTCGTTCCTAGGAAGGAACCCTGTTCGGTCGAGGGTCGGACGCCGTGTAATGTGCTAATATCCGGAGCGCTGACCTTGGAGGTCTCGAGGGGGTCCCGATTGGACGTTTCATCCTTGTTTCTGGCGTCCTGACATGCCCTGGGTCGTTCGGTGGGGAAGGCTGCAAAAAGAACGATGGGACGGGTGCCTGTTTTCTATCACGCTTCCCGTGACCAGTGAGTTAGGTGGGAAAACGGCAGGTGCATTAAATGCCCTGGCTCTCGTGAGCGCGTCAGGCGGCGGACAGTGTCCCTGCGCTCGACGCTCCCCGACTCGCTCGAGCCCGTTTCCGTATTCGACGGTAGCTAGCATTCGACCCTTGATCGATTCGCTCGACGTTATTTCCGTCTTCGAGGCTGCGGCCGTCGATGGCTGCGTATATGTCCGGCCAGAGCGTCGAGACAAGGGCCTAGTCCTGCGTACGGATAGCCTCGTTACGTACACCAGTGAGGGTACCCCTTATTGATACCCTCGACAGTAGCCCCCGAGTCTCCATTTGAGCGCTGGCGCTCGAGTGGAGGCTTTTACTCTTGGGTCGAGTTTCTGTGGGGGCGCGCGAGCGACCTCGCGGGGGTAGCCCCCGAGCCCTTGAAGGAGTTTTTGACTCCTTCGAGGGTTATATGGCCTATTTTGCAGAAACACTATCGACACCAGTGGTGGAAAGTTCTGATTGGCTTGCTTTGCGTGGAGGTTTCGACGTACTCTCGATAGAGTGAGCGCCTTCCACCCCAGATTGAGCTCCTAGTGGGTAGTCCAAGTGAGAACCTGTGCCCCTTTTGAGGGGGTCAGCTGTAGCCCGGAGGCGTTCTCATAAAGCAGGGTCGACGTGGTCGGGGATACCGGACTCATTCGATAGAGTCCGGCGGCTCTATGCCTCTCGTCGGGGGGATTCCTCTCGACTGTCTCGACCCTACCTTAGACATCGCCAGCGAGTCTTCGAGGCGGGCCTCGATCTTCAACCGCTCGCTGGGGATCCCTGACTCCGGTGCTCGAGATCGGCTGTCGAACCCTTTCGGTGGGCCAGCCTGCGACCTCTCGAGGCTTTCGCGTGTACGCCCCTTGGTTTACAAAGGGAGGAAGTGGAGGTGGCGGTTCGCCATTTCGCCCGTTGGGCGCGCCTTTTCAGGTGGGTGACGTTACGACACTGCGTCGGCGTGGAATTCGGAGCGTCCCGCCTGTGAGGGGAAAGAGACGTTACCTTATTTCTCGGATCTGCCCGTTGGCGGATCGTGGCTTATAAGTATGCCGCGGCACCGCCGCCGTTCTTTCTTCTGCCTCCCATCTTCACTCTTGCCTTAGCCTTCTTGCCGTCTTAGCTCTCTCGCCATCTCACGCGCACACGCCCCCTCGAGCAGTAGCGGATCCACCGTCCCTCCGGCCGAGATGCCTGTAAGACTCGTCGCTGCCGACGACTGGCGCCCGTTGTCGATGACGGAGCGCTGGTTGTTAGAGCTGGAGAAAGAGGGATTGCTGCGCCGCCGTACTTCGCTATCGTCGCCAGAGTGGATCGCACCGCCGGCGAGTCACAGGGAGCCCCAGCCGCCCGAGGGCTACGTGGTGTCGTTCGCCAAGTTCCACCGCCACGGCCTGGGCACGCCCCCGAGCCGCTTCATGCGGGCCCTCTGCTTCCACTATGGGGTGGAGCTCCAGCACTTCTCCCCGAACGCCATCACCATCGCGGCGATCGTCGCCGCGGTATGTGAGGGCTACCTGGGGATGATGCCCCACTGGGATCTGTGGCTCCACCTCTACAGGGGCGAGCTTTTCAACGCCCCCACCGGAACCACCGGCGTGAGGAAGCATGTGCGGGCCGGGTGCCTCAACCTGGTCTTGAAGACGAAGAAGACAGAAAGGCCGCGCGAGTACATCCCGGTGGGGCTGTCGTCGAACCACGCCGGGTGGGACTCCCAGTGGTTCTACGTGCGGAACGACGACGGTCTCTTCCCCACCTACACGGGCCGTCTGATCACGGAGCGCCCGGACAACTGGACGTACGGCGTCGTCCAGGAGCACCAGTTGCGGCTCGACCCCCTCCTTGATGCCATGAAGAAGCTACGCCTGGAAGGCCTGTCCGCCGCTCTCGTCCTCTCGGCCGTCCATCGTCGAAGGGTCCTTCCCTTGATGTCTCGACCGTTGAGGATGGACGAGATGGGGCCGGGCGTCTCGTCCCGGGATCTCGAGGCTTGCCGGATGTCCAACGTGGCTGTGGCGGACGACGAGGTCGCTGCACGGGTCAGGGCGGCCATTGCCGGCGACTTTAAGTCGGAGCATGTCAACGGCTTACCTATGAGGCCCGACGAGGGCTCGGTCGATCTGGTATGTTTTCTTCTTCGCGCGTAGCCTTGATCCTGGGTTCCTTTTCCTCCCTTTTTTCTAAGTCCACTTTTATTCTGGCAGGGGAGGATCGACGTCTGGTCCTCGAGGCCCCCGGTAAGGGAGGACGAAGTCGATCGCGACGCGCGGCGCCGGTCCGCCGAAAAGCTAAAGTCCGCCAAGGATTCTGCAAAGAAAGGGGAGAAGAAGAAGAACCTCGACCGCCAAGCATTGGAGGCGCGTCGAGCCAAATCCAGGCAGAGGGGGGAGCCTGAGGAAGAATCTCCCAGCGACGACGACGACGATGACGAGGGTAGCGACGATTCAGAGGGGATGGCGTCACGCCTTGACCGGATCCTCGAGGGCCCACCTCGAGGTGACGTCGACGTTCCCCGGACGGAGACTCCGATGGAGGGCCCGAGCGGATCCCACCGCCCGCGGGCCGTCACGCCCCCTGCGCCTACGGCCGGTCAGGTTGCGCCGCGCCCTCCCCTTGCGCCCAGGGGGAGTGGCCATGCTAGGCTCCAGGCGACGGGGCCTCTGACTCGCGGTCGGGCCGCGGCCTCCGAGAAGGGAGAGGCCGACCACCGGAGCGCCAGCCCCGGTGCTCGTCAAGCGGGAGCTGTTGCGCTAAGGCCAGCGCCTACCCTCGAGGGGCCTGGGGCCTTACCGCGAGGTGGCTCAAGGCCCACCGGTCGAGGCGCTGGGAGGCGAGCTGTTCTTCCCGTGGGGTAAGCTCTTCATTGTTGCGACTTTTGTTCTCCTATTCCTCTACATTTCTTCGCATATCGGTCTTTTCAAGCTTGTTACTTTCTTTTTAGGCTAAAGCGGACGCTCGAGCAGGCCCAGCCTTCAATGGCGAAGAGGCTCAAGACAGGAGCAGTCTCCAAGGAGTCAGGTTTGTAGTTTGTTTCTGGGTTTTGTGATGTTCTCATGTCGGTTATTATAGTGACCGACCTTTATTCTTTGCTTCGCAGGCTCCTCCGACTCTCAACCTCCGGCCGACGCTGGGAGTGCTCCGTCTTGTCCCGAGCTTACTCCGATGCCGTCGACGCGTGACGAGGCGCCCCAAACTCAGGGGCAGGAAGGAGCCCCCGAGCCCCCCCGATTGGGAGTCGAGGCGGACCCCATGACCATCAGCGACACGTCTGGTGGTAACGAGGCGTCTGGGGACGCCCAACCTATGGAGGAGGAGGCGTCGACCTCTCTCATCTCGGGACGGAATCCTTGGCCTGCTAGCCTTCGAGCCCTCGAGGAGCAGAAGGAGAAAGAGAAAGAGGGGGAGAAACGGGAGCTCGAGCCACAGGAGCAGCAGCAGCAGCAAGATCAGCAGGGGGTCGAGCAGCAGCAGCAGGAGCAGCAACAGCAGCAGCAGCAGCAGCAACAGCAGCAGCAGCAGGAGCAGCAAATGCCTGAGGGGCAGCAACAGCAGCAGCAGCAGGAGCTGCAGCAGGAGCAAGGGGACCAAGTGGAAAGGTCGCTCGAGCCCCTGCCTCAAGGTCCGGCCCAACCGGTACCGCCGGCGCCGCAAGAGTCCGGCGATCAGGGGGAAAATTTGCCGGTGTACGGCCTTCCCACCCCAGCGTGGCTCCTCCTGGGAGCACCTGCCGCGATCCGGGCAGAGTCGGGGCGATCGGACGGAGTGGTGGCGCTCGCCTGTATGATGCGCACCCCCACCGACTCCGAGTCCGAGATCAAGAGGACAATCTATGGCATGGACGGGATCGCGCCAGGGTTCCTCCGGGAGCGTCGGGCGTGGGAGGACCACTTTCCCTCTGAGGAGGATGAGATCGGGACGTCGGGGACCAAGGACGGTACCTGGAAGACGGTGGACGACGATGGGCGGTTCCCATGCCTCGTCGACCTGTTCCTGCGCCATGGGGGTTCCCTCAAGACCGTCGAAGACCTCATCTGCGGCGTCAAGGCACGGGCCGACAGGGAGATGGAGCATTGGTGCCCCGATCGGATCCGCATCCAGGCTTCCACCGACCCGTCCGAGCCTAATATCTTCCTGGACGATAGGAAGGAGGCAGAGAAGTGGGAACACGTTGAGGAGCTCTGCCTTTGAATGAAGCATGTGGTGGGGATCCTGGCCGACGTTATCAACAACGGGCTCGGGCTGGCTTATTTTGTAAGTGTTTTTCGATCTTCAATCTTCACGGAACCTTTTGGTCTTGTGTTCTAACCGTTTGATCCCTGGTTTGCAGGATATGAAAGAGACCTCCCGCATCAAGTCCAGTTTCATTCACGCCACGAGGGGCGGCTGGGAGCAGCTCCCCATCCTCAAGGATCAACTCCTCGAGTCGCAGGAGAAACTCCTTAAGGCCTATAAAGATCTCATAGCGCTCGGGGAGGAGAAGAAGGCGAGTGAGGCTGCCTTGGCGGAGGCTCGAGAAGCCTCGAAGAAGGCGGAGGAGGAGACGACGCTGCTGCGGGAGCGGGCTCTAACGGTCGAGGAGGCTGCATCCAGAGCCCGGGAGGAGGCCCTGTCCTACAAGAACGTTGTTGCGGATCTGGACAAAGAGAAGGGCCTCCTCAAGACCGACCTGAACTCCCTCCGTGATTCCTTCCAGAAGATGAAGGTGGCGTATGTGGATAGTGAGGTCGCCAGGAGTACCGCCGAGGACGTAAAGAAGAAGGCCCTCGAAGACCTTGAGGCGGAGCGGGCTCGATCCCGCAGTCTCTTTGACGACGTTGAGCGTCTGAAGGGAGAATTGCTGGAGAAGAGCGGGGCCATCGCTCAGGCTGGCAAGGTGATCGAAGATCTCCGCGTTGCCAATACTGAGCTGGCGCGTTCCAACAGAGAGATCGAGAGGGCCAACACCAGATTGGTCGGTGAGAACATGGCCCTAGAGGAGAGCGTTCGAGGTATGTTTCCTTTGCCGGGTTACTTTTTCGAGGTGTGCTGGGTTTTTTCCTAAAGCTTCTCGTATTGGCGTTTACAGGGCTTAAGGACGAACTCCTAGCCGCTCAAGTCGAGGCCCGTAATGCTAAGGCCCAGCTTGAGGCGGAGGTTGCCTTGAACCGTCGCGTGCGGACGGTGATAAGCGACCTCTCGACCTCTTGGGAGGTCGAGCCTATGGACGAGTCGAGGGAGGGAGCTCGAGGCGACGCACTGGTCGACCAACTGTGCTACTTGGGCGCGACGCTGAGAGACCGAGTGCGGGACGCCCTCCATATCGAGGTGAAGCGGGCGATGGCTGTTGTCTGCTCGGGCTTCTCCTATGACATGGAGGTGGTGTCCCACGGCTTCGTCACCGACATCTCCAAGACCGATGCAGAGAACGAAGAGAGGCTCCACGCCTTGATCGACGACGCGGAGGCTCCTGGAGAGAGACTGGCCAAGCTATTCGAGCCTGAGGTGCTTCCTCCGGAGACTAGTTCGGGCGGAGGCGAGGGTGGTGAGGACCATACCATGGACTGAAGCCTGCGAGCCTGCTCAGGGTGCCCGGGGCCCCTTGTATAATACTTTGTTAACTCTGTTTTTAAGCGACACAGTATCTTTTCATAATTGTTGAATGTTTGTTTGTCTTTCCGCTCGAGGTTCTTTTATTCTTCCTTATTCCTACGTTTGTATTCCTTGTTCGATCTTTCGTCAAAAACAACCTCGATCACCTCAAGGGTAAGGAAGTGAGTAGAGTTTCCGTAGCCCGGGGGCGTAGGAGTTCTGAGTCTCGTTGTCCCTCGGCCTTTGGGGGGCTCGAGGTGCCTTGGCTACTCGAATCGTGCAAGGTTTACTAAGTAAGAAAAGAAAATTTCTTGGCTTTTTCGACGTTTGGGGGGGTCGTCCCCCTGGTAGCCCCCGAGGGGGGTGTTGACTATGATGTGTCATAGTCGGCGCCCCCTTCTATCGTCGAGATCATGACTTGTAAAGCCTTAGTACAAAAAGAAGTTGGATGCTCGAGGGAAGGACTTCATCTATTCATATATTCGCTTACAGGGTCTTGGTACAAAGTATACGTAAGAACATAAGTTTTGAACTTCTAGGGGTAGAATCGACGTAGCTGTTCGATGTTCCATGCATTGGTGAAGACCGCCCCCTTCTCGTCCGCTAACTTGTATGTTCCTGGCTTCAAGACTTCGGCCACCACGTACGGGCCTTCCCATGGCGGGGTCAGCTTGTGACGTCCTTGGTTGCTCTGCCGTCGTCGTAGGACCAAGTCGCCCACGTTTAAGTCCCTCTTGCATACGTGTTTGTCGTGGTAGCGTCGGAGCTTCTACTGGTATCTGGCAGAATTGAGGAGGGCCATGTCTGGAGCCTCCTCAAGCTGGTCGACCGCGTTCTCTTGAGCTTCCTTATTCGACTGCTCGTTGTATGCCTTGAGTCGAGGTGAACCATACTCGAGGTCCGTTGGGAGCACGGCCTCAGAACCATAGACCATGAAGAACGGGGTGTATTTGGTGGCCCGGCTTGGCGTCGTCCTCAAACTCCATAAGACCGAAGAAAGCTCCTCGACCCACTTCTTGCCGAATTTCTTCAGGCGATTGTAGATTCTTGGTTTGAGCCCCTGCAAGATCATGTCGTTGGCATGCTCGACCTGGCCATTAGTTCGAGGGTGAGCCACCGCGGACCAGTTCACACGGATGTGATGCTGATCGCAGAAGTCCAAGAACTTTTTGCCGGTGAACTGGGTGCCGTTGTCGGTGATGATCACGTTAGGGATTCCGAATCGATGTATGATGTCGGTGAAGAAAAAGACGGCTTGCTCGGAGCGGATGTTGGTGATGGGTCGAGCCTCGATCCATTTGTAGAATTTGTCGATGGCCACCAGCAAGTGGGTGTACCCTCCTTTCGCCTTTTGCAGGGGCCCTACTAAGT
Organism: Sorghum bicolor; assembly: GCF_000003195.3. Taxonomy (NCBI): domain Eukaryota; kingdom Viridiplantae; phylum Streptophyta; class Magnoliopsida; order Poales; family Poaceae; genus Sorghum; species Sorghum bicolor. The sequence continues at coordinate 53,786,775 of NC_012871.2, read as the reverse complement.
CGAGTCCCCACACCGCGAATGGCCATGTGATGGGTATCATCTGAAGAGCGTGGGCGGGCAGATGCGTCTGTTTGGCGTAGAACTGGCATCCATGACATGAACGTACGAGCTCGATGGCATCTGCCACGGCCGTCGGCCAGTAGAAACCTTATCGAAAGGCGTTTCCCACGAGGGTCCGTGGAGCAGCATGGTGGCCGCAAGCCCCCGAGTGTATGCCCTCGAGGAGTTTTCGGCCTTCTTCTATGGTGATGCAACGCTGCAAGACCCCCGTCGGGCTTCTCGGTATAGCTCATTGCCTTTGCCATAAATCACATATGACTTGGCCCGTCGAGCGATACGGCCGGCCTCAGATCGATCCTCTGGCAGTTCGCAGCGGATTAGGCAGTCGAGGAACGGTGTACGCCAGTCGAACGGTCGTCCGAGTCGTTGCTCTACCTCCATCACCTCTGCTGCCATCAGCAGTGCATCGACGGTGTCGGTTGGCTGGGAGGGAGCGGCATCGACGCCAGCCCCCAAGCCCAAGTCGACGGATGGCTCGTGAAGATCTCTTGAGAACGCATCAGGTGGCACCGTGCCTCGAGTCGATGCGATCTTGGCGAGCTCGTCGGCTGCCTCGTTGTAGCGACGGGCGACATGGACGAGCTCGAGACCGTGGAACTTGTCCTCGAGTCGACGAACTTCTTTGCAGTACGCCTCCATTTTCGGGTCGTGGAAGCTCGAAGTCTTCATCACCTGGTCGATGACGAGTTGGGAGTCGTCTCGAACGTCGAGGCGTCGGACTCCTAGCTCGATGGCAATCTTGAGACCGTTGACGAGGGCCTCATATTCCGTGACGTTATTAGATGCGGCAAAATGAATCCTGATAACATACCTCATATGGACGCCCAAGGGTGAGATGAACAGCAGGCCGGCCCCGGCCCCTGTTTTCATGAGTGACCCATCAAAATACATCGTCCACAGTTCCGCCTGGACCTGAGTCGGGGGAAGCTGGGAGTCTGTCCACTCCGCGACGAAGTCTACCAGGGCCTGTGACTTGATAGCCTTGCGAGGCACTTAAGTGAGCGTCTCACTCATGAGCTCGACCGACCATTTAGCTATTCTTCCCGTGGCCTCCTTGCTCTGGATTATCTCGCCTAAGGGGAAGGACGAGACCACCGTGATGGGGTGGCTAAGAAAGTAGTGTTGCAGCTTACGGCGGGCAAGGATCACGACGTAGATCAGCTTCTGGATTTGGGGGTAACGTGCCTTGGTCTCCGAAAGCACTTCGCTGACGAAATAGACTGGCCTCTGGACTGGTAGCGCATGTCCCTCCTCCTGCCTTTCGACCACTACTGCTGCGCTGACGACCTGGGTCGTCGACGCAACGTAGAGGAGCAGCGGTTCTGCAGGTTGAGGTGGGACCAGGACTGGTGCTGAGGTCAGTGTCTTCTTCCGCCTTTCGAGCGCTTCCTCGGCCTCGGGGGTCCAAGAAAAGCGCTCGGCCTTCTTCAGAAGTCGATACAACGGCAACGCCTTTTCTCCTAATCTTGAGATGAAACGGCTCAGAGCCGCCAGGCATCCCGTAACTCTTTGCACGCCCTTGATGTCCCGGATCGGCCCCATTCTTGTGATGGCCGAGACTTTCTCGGGGTTAGCCTCGATACCACGCTGCGAAACAATGTAGCCCAAGAGCATGCCTCGAGGCACGCCGAAAACGCATTTCTCGGGATTGAGCTTGATATGGTTGGTGCGTAAGCAGCTAAAAGTGATCTCGAGGTCCTGGATCAGGTCCCCTCGCCACTTTGATTTGACGACAATGTCGTCGACGTAGGCCTCGACCGTCGACCCTATGTGTTCGCCAAATACGTGGAGCATGCAACGTTGGTACGTGGCTCCCGCGTTTCGAAGCCCAAATGGCATGGTCACATAGCAATACATCCCAAAAGGTGTGATGAAAGAGGTCGCGAGCTGGTCGGACTCTTTCATTTTTATTTGATGATAACCAGAATATGCATCGAGGAAAGAAAGGGTTTCACATCCCGCAGTAGAATCGACAATCTGGTCAATACGTGGTAATGGAAAAGGAACTTTCAGACATGCTTTATTTAGACTTGTATAATCGACACACATCCTCATTTTCCCATTCTTTTTCTTAACTAATACAGGGTTTGCTAACCAGTCGGGATGATGAACCTCCTTGACGAATCCGGCCGTCAAAAGCTTGTGGATCTCCTCGCCAATGATCTTGCGCTTCTCCTCGTCGAATCGGCGCAACCGTTGCTTCACTGGCTTGGAACCGGCTCGAATCTCCAAGGAGTGCTCGGCGACTTCCCTCGGTATGCCTGGCATGTCTGAGGGACTCCATGCAAACATGTCGGCGTTCGCACGGAGAAAGTCGACGAGCACAGCTTCCTATTTGGGGTCGAGGTCAGTGCTGATCGTCAGCACCTTGCCGTCGGAGTTGTTGGGGTCGAGCGGGATCTTCTTGGTTCCTTCCGCTGGCTCGAAATTGCCCGCGTGGCGTTTGGGCTCTGGAGCCTCAGCGGCCAGGGCCTCGAGCTTTGCGACGAGCTCGGTGGAGTTCTCGACCGCCTCCCCATGCTCGACGCACTCGACGTCACACTCGTAAGCGTGCTCGAAGGAGGAGCTGACGGTGATGACGCCTTTGGGTCCCGGCATCTTCAGCTTCAAGTAGGTGTAGTTGGGTATGGCCATGAACTTGGCGTAGCCCGGGCGCCCGATGATGGCGCGGTACGTGCCCCGGAACCCAACTACCTCAAAGGTGAGGGTCTCCTTCCTGAAGTTGGCCGCCGTGCCAAAGCAGACCGGTAGGTCGATTCGACCTACTGGCAGCGCCTTTTTCCCTGGCACGACGCCATGGAAACCGCCGGCGCTTGGCTAGAGACGTCCCCTATCGATGCCGAGGAGGTTGAGTGTCTCGAGATAGATGATGTTGAGGCTGCTGCCTCCGTCCATTAGCACCTTGGAGAGCCGGGTGTTGATAATGATAGGGTCGACGACGAGTGGGTAGACGCTCGGGGCGACTACCTTGTCGGGGTGGTCCTCTCGATCGAAGGTAATGGGGGTGCTCGACCAGTTGAGGTATTGGGGCACCGCCATTCTGGCCGCGAAGACCTCACGGCGTTCCCTTTTGCGCTGCCTCGTGGTCAGCTGTGTCGAAGGCCCACCATAGATCATGTAGCAGTCGTGGACGGCGGGGAAGCCATCGTCGTCCTTGTTGCCCTCTTTGTCACCGCCCTTCTCCTTCTTCGAGTCGTCACGCTCATCCCTTTTGAACCCTAGACCGTCGAAATGCCTTTTCAGCATTCGACAGTCCTTGAGCTTGTGGTTGGAGCCTCCCTTATGGTAAGGGCACGGCTCTTCGAGCATCTTGTCGAAGATACCTCCGTCTGGGGGGCCTCTAGGCTTCTTCCGCTCCATGGCAGCGACGAGATCGTCGTCGAAACTCTCCTGCTTGTACTGCCGCACTTTCTGCTTCTTCTTGTTCTTCTTGAGCCCTCGACTGGGGATCCATTCTTCATCGACGGGTCGCTTGCCTTTCCCTCCTTCACAGCTGAAGAAAGCTCCGACTGCTTCCTCCCCTGCTGCATAGTTCGCCACCACGTCCATCAGCTCGTCGACGGTCTGAGGGCGATTTCGACCCAATTCCTGCACTAAGTCTCCACTGGTTGTACCAGAGACAAAAGCCTGGATGACGTCATGGTCGGGGATGTGCGGCAGCTCAGTGCGCTGCTTCGAGAAGCGTCGAGCATACTCTCGAAGAGTTTCTCCTAACTTCTGCTTGCATTTGCTGAGGTCCCACGAGTTTCCGGGCCGTATGTAGGTCCCTTTGAAATTTCCCTCGAAAACTTTAACCAAATCGACCCAGTCGTCAATCTCATTCGCCGGAAGTTCCTCGAGCCATCGACGGGCAGTGTCGGAGAGAAGAGCGGTAGTTGTCTGATGATGGCTCGATCATCCCCTCGAGCGCCACCTAGCTGGCAGGCCAGCCTAAAATCAGCCAGCCATAATTCTGGTTTGGTCTCTCCATTGTATTTCGCGATGCTGGTCGGGGGTCGGAATGGACTGGGTAGGGGCGTGCTGCGGATCGCCCTGCTGAACACCCGTGGGCCTGGTGGCTCGGGGGCCACCCGGTCCTCGTCTCTGTCGTACCTCCCACCACGATGTGCGCTGTAACCTCGCTCTTCTGCGTCTCCGTGGCGGCGGCGTCGATTTTCTTCGATATCATGCCACGCGTCGTGTCGACGCTGATTGTCGACAGGGAGAACGAGAGCGGTCTTTCTACCTCGAGGAGGAGGCTGTTGATGGACTGACACCTCCTTTTTGTTTTGAGGCGGCTCGTCGCGCTTTTCAGTGGCAGCTCCTCGTCGCCTAGAAGCTGAGCTTTCGGCTTGTTGAACTGCTGCCACCTGGAGCAGGGTCTGTACCTCGTCTCGAATGCGCCGAGCTTGGGAGTTCGATGGCTCTGGCATGTTACGCAGCAGCATCGTCGCCGCCACTACGTTTTGGCCTGCTCGAGGGAAGCGGCTGACAGGCTGCTCTGGCTCTGCGTCTCCGACGATTTGTCGATGTACCTTTCGAGCGCGTCTGTGAACACTTCCACCTGGCAGGTATGGCAAGTCTTGCGCAAGGATTTGCTCAAGCAGGACGAGGCGCTCTCGGTCTTCGTCGAGCTTCATCTTGAGCTCACGCAGCTGCGCTAGCTGTGCAGCCTTGTCTTCTTGTGGAGGGGGGTCGACCTGTCCGTCGTTCCCAGGCGTCCGGGGGTCTTCTCGTGCTACGGGGGCTCGACCGCCCGCAGCAGCATCCCGCGTCTCGTCGGTAGTTTCTACTGCCCCGTCGACGTGGTAGCATTCCCTCATAGGGTCGTAGCTATCAGTCTCGGAGTCGGAGTCTGGCTCGGCAGCGTAGAAGCGTCCACGTCCCTCCTCCAGCAGCCGTTGCCTGAGTGAGGTGATCGTGTATCGCCCAGGGCCTAGGTGGCGAAGGCCTCGCACCCGGGAGAGATCCGGCAGTTCGGACGTCGGCCGTAGTGTCTCAGAGTCACGTGGGAGGACTATTGGTCTCTCCACGTACGTCTGAGCATTTGGGCATATTATTCTGGCGAGCGACGCCACGGCGTTGTCCAATCCGAATGGCAGTGCCCTTCTTGGAGTAAACAACCCGCGTGGAAGTAGCTTAGCAGCGGTGGGAGAGGGTGCGCGAGACGCGTCCCCTCCCGTCGTCGCGCGGTGCTGAGCCGTCGTGTCCGAAGTTGTGGCACATTGCATCGCCGGTTCGCGGTCCGCCTCCTGCCTCGCACGAGTTGCCGGTCGTGATGAGGCAGAGGGGCGGCGGTGGTGTTGTCCACGCCTCTTCTTGGGCGGGGAGGCGTGGTGGCGAGGGCGTCTCGGGGCCCTCAACCTTGCTGGCGCAACACGGGCTCCTCCCGGTCCTTTGACTGATAGCAAGATCATGTCGTAGCCGGAGCCCGAAGACATGAACTCGAGACTCCCAAACCAAATCACCGTGGAGCGCGGAATCGGCAAAGCAAGAGCTGCCATCTGGAAAGGAGTGGGAAACCGATGAAAAACACGCAGGACCCCTACCTGGCGCGCCAACTGTCGGTGTTTTCCCCACGGGGGGTCACACCAACGAGTGAATTTGTGTGCGTGCTCCCTTTCCCAGATGGTGATGCAAGAAGACTCAGAGATTTATCCTGGTTCGGGCAAGAGAAGGCCCTACGTCCAGCGGGGGGGGGGGGAGAGTTTGTATTATCTTTCACCTAAGTGCTTGTACAGGGGCGAATACAAGCGTGGTATGGAGTGTGGAGTTCTACTGCGAATGGGCGTTGTCTTCCCCTCCGTTCTATTCCTGAGTCCCTCCTTTTATAGCTTCAAGGAAAGACCTAGGGTACATGCGTAGATGTTTAGAGTAGGGGTCGATAGCCGCATGGAGCGCTGACCTACTCGAGGCTTCCGTACGGCATGGCCTCGAGCCGTCCCATCTTGATAGCCTGGTGATGATTACGCGTGCTCCTGCGTTCTGCCCTGCACGCCGTCTCGCGCTGGTTCTGAGGCCGCACGTTTGTACGGTATGGCGGCAGATCCGGCGGGGTAGTCGTGGTGTTGTCAGTCGACGCCTGACTCGTTCCTAGGAAGGAACCCTGTTCGGTCGAGGGTCGGACGCCGTGTAATGTGCTGATATTCGGAGCGCTGACCTTGGAGGTCTCGAGGGGGTCCCGATTGGACGTTTCATCCTTGTTTCTGGCGTCCTGACACGCCCTGGGTCGTTCGGTGGGGAAGGCTGCAAAAAGAACGATGGGACGGGTGCCTGTTTTCTATCACGCTTCCCGTGACCAGTGAGTTAGGTGGGAAAACAGCAGGTGCATTAAATGCCCTGGCTCTCGTGAGCGCGTCAGGCGGCGGACAGTGTCCCTGCGCTCGACGCTCCCTGACTCGCTCGAGCCCGTTTCCATATTCGACGGCAGCTAGCATTCGACCCTTGATCGATTCGCTCAACGTTATTTCCGTCTTCGAGGCTACGGCCGTCGATGGCTGCGTATATGTCCGGCCAGAGCGTCGAGACGAGGGCCACGTCCTACGTACGGATAGCCTCGTTACGTACACCAGTGAGGGTACCCCTTATTGATACCCTCGACAGAGAAGAAGAAGAAGAAGGCAAAGAAGGCAAAGAAGCCGGAGGCCTCTGCCAAGCACCGCCGCGAGGCCGAGAAGGCGGGGCTCCCTGAGCCTGAATCCTCTAAGACTTCGGTCTCGGAAATAGAGGGCGGGGAGGACTCACATTGGCTGAACGAGCTCCTTGAAGAGAAGGATGATGAAGAAGAGGCCCTAGGGGGACAGAGGCCCCTGGGGGGTCGCAGATTCTAGGCGACGCAGAGGGCGCCCCTACATCATTGTTGACGAGGGTGGGGACAAAACCCCTCAAGGGAGTTCGGTTCCCCCGGGATCCCCAAGGAGGGGAGAAAGCGCTGGGCGGAGAGCCTGAGGCGCCCATGAGGCCAAAAGGCCCGACCGAGCCTCGTCCTGAGATGGAGGCGGAGGTCTCGGCGGAGGCGCCTAAGACCGGGACGGCCGTTGGTGCCACCGTGAACCCAGGGGCGGCGTCAGGTGCACGCCCGACATCCCGCGGAACCTAGGGAGCACTGGGCTCCCAGAAGAGTGCTACGCCCTGGGCAAGGTAAGTGCCTACTCGAGGCTCTTATCCTCTTTTTTGTTTGTCTCTTTCTTCTTATTTTTTGCCATCTTTCTGCCAGCTGGAAGCAAAAAGCAGCGCTGGTGGGGCTGGCGCCCCTAAAGGCTGTTAAGAGGGGAGCGCAATCGACTCCTAGGTCGGAGGCCTAGGTCGCCACCCCCCTTGACCCGCGAGGTGGGAGAATGCCCCCGAGAGGGAGTGGAACAGGGGTTGATGGAGAAGACTACGGACCCCTAGGTGGAGGAGGTTGAGGCGCCGAGGTCCTAGGAGCCGGAAGGGACGATCCAAGCTCTTGGGGTCATCCCCCCTTCTGAGGATTTAGACCTAGGGGCACGTCAAGGCCCAGCTAGACCGAGGAGGGTCATGCTGAGGTGGCCCTTAACGCGGCGCCCCAGACAAGGCCCCACAGAAAAGGCCTGGTCCAGCCAAAGGCCCCTGGGGGAGAAGGAGGGGACGTCGCACCTTGGGGTAGAGCCCTAGTAATCTAGCCCGACCTCGAAGATCCAGAGGGGAGGGCCAGGTTTGTCCTTGATGACCCATCAGAGGCTTACCTCTGGTAGGGTCTTGAGGAATGTGGGCGTGCCAGTGTTGAGGCGATCAATCGGGCGTCCGAGCTCGTGAGCCGAAACATGTACAAACTTGCCCAGGTAAGAGTGCCGTCCTTTTTATGAGGCGTGTTTTATTTATATCTTTCTGTTGACTTTCTATGGGGTACTTTATGTTGCATGCGCTCAAGGCTACATCCTAGGAGAAGTCCAACTTCCTTCGATGGGAGCGGGACGCATGGGTAGCCTGGCAAGACGAGAGGGCTGCTCGGGAAGTGGCCGAGGGGGAATTTGCGAAGGAGTGCGAGGTGTCCGCCGAACTCCGACGGAGGTGTTCCGGGCTCAAGATCGAGGCTCAGGATGCTTGGGCAAAGGTCATCCCTCTGGAGAAGAGGGTCAGCGACCTTATCCTGGAGTCCCAAGAGCGGAACACCACCATCGAGAGATACAAGGGTGAAGTCACCCGGGTGGAGACCCTGCTCACCCAGAGGGACCTCGCCCTAAACTAGGCCCGAGACGAGCTTGCTGAGGCTCGGGGCTAGGTGTCTCTTTGGTGGGGTCAGGCAGAGGAGAACCAAAAACAAGCTGAAGGTAAAGGTCATACCCTTACCTTTGTTATTAGTGTTTAGATCTGTGCCTTACTTTTCCCCTTTCATCGCAGAGCTGGAGGGGAAAGTGGCCGACGCGGTCTCTGTAGCCGCCGCCTTGCAGAAGTGCCTTGACGTCGAGGTGGCGGAACGCTCGGCGTTAGAGGTCGTTGTCGCCTCGGCGTGCGAGGGACTTGGGGTTGAAGCGGGCCCATCGGGGTCTTCTCTGCGGGGCCGTGTCGAGGCTCTATACTCCCAGGCTGGGGTGAGGCTGAGGGAGGCTCTCCATGCTGGGGTGAAGAAAGCCCTAGCCATAGTGAGCTCTCACTATGTCGGCATCGACTTGCCGGCAGTTCGTGAGGGCTACGTCCTTCCTAACGACAAGGTGGAGGACCAGGAGGAAGTGCAGAAGGTCTCCGACGCCGCGGAGGACCCAAGAGACTCCCTAGCCACCTTCTTCGATGCCGAAGTTGAGCTCCCCCTCGGCGCGTAGGATCCTGGGCAGTCAGGGCAATGGGCCCTTGTATTAGTTAGTATATTTTGTAATCATCAGAGGCTAGTGGGCTCTCTCTTTTGTAGACTTAATATCTATATGAAACATGAATGTTTTCCTTTTAGAAGTTCTTTGTGTTTCTCTTTTACCCTAGGGACGACCCAGCCTCGGCAGCGCGAGGTTGGGTGAGCCGCCAAGGGTCTGAGTTTTTGGTTAGAGTGTCCCGAGCCCAAGTCTCTTTCCTTTTCTTAGTGTTATAAAATTCGTACAAATTTATCTCCTGATCCTAAGGGGTGAGTAGAAAGTGTTTTAGCTCATGGGCGTGGAACTACTTTTGAGCTCGTTCCCTCTTATGACTTAGGTGATTAATCTGTGGTTCTTAGTCTCTGAAGGAAGGAAAGAAGGTTTTGGGTCGGGGAATTCTAACTTATGCAAAAAATTTAGGGTCATCATAGGGGGTTCCCCCTGTGTAGCCACCGAGGGAGGTTCGGACTCTGTAGGGCAGAGCCGAGTCTCACTCTCTAAAAGGAAACAAACATGTAATTTATATCTTTTATTATTTCTTTGGGGTAAAGTACAAATAGTTCCTTTACAAAACTTAAGGGTAGAAGCGATGTAGCTGTTCTATGTTATATGCGTTGTTGTAGACCTCCCCTTCCTCGTTGGCAAATTTGTACGTGCCGGGTCGGATAATTTCAGCGATGACGAAGGGTCCTTCCCAGAGAGGCGTGAGCTTGTGGCGGCCCTTGTTGCTTTGCCTGAGCCCCAGCACCAAGTCACCGACTCTAAAGGCTCGGCCTTGGACTCGTCGAGCATGGTAGTGTCGGAGAGCCTGCTGGTACTTGGCAGAATGTAGAAGAGCTACATCCCTGGCCTCGTCCAGTTGGCTCAGCGCGTCTTCTTGGAATGTCTTGTACCTATTTTTGTCATAGGCTTGTATCCTTGGAGACCCGTACTCCAGGTCTGTGGGGAGGATGGCCTCGGACCCATAGACCATGAAGAACGGGGTGAAGCATGTGGCTTGGCTTTGGGAAGTCCTTAGACTCCAAATGATGGCTGGTAGCTCTTTAAGCCACCTCTTTCCAAACTTGTCCAGTCGGTTGAAGATCCTAGGCTTCAGTCCTTGGAGGATCATGCCATTGGCACGATCCACCTGACTGTTGGTCTTTGGATGAGCCACTGCTGCCCAGTCCACACGTATGTGGTGTCTGTCGCAGAAATCCAGGAACTTTCGATCGGTGAACTACGTATCGTTATCCGTGATAATGGAGTTTGGTACTCCAAATCGGTGGATAATATCTGTGAAGAACAGCATGCCTGTTCGGCCTTGATTCTTGTGATGGGTTAGACCTCAATCCACTTGGAAAACTTGTCAATTGCGACAAGCAAGTGGGTGAAGCCCCCTGTTGACATCGTTTTTGGACATGTATCTTTTGACGCGTACCTGGGGTTAGTAAAGTATAGATCGGCAGATGAAGCAACGGTAACTAGTCTACAGGGAAGTTGCCGATGAAGGTGGTTGCCGATAAGGAAACAACTAAATGTGACCAAGTCCAGAGGTGGTGACGTGTTCGTGCCGATGACCAGTATTAATGTTTGCCGATGGCCACAACAGGAGGTCTGCCGATGGCTCTAAAGAAAAGCATGGAGGTTGCCGATTGATCTGTGGCGGTGCCCTGGTCGGCTACAAGGGGGTAGTTTTATGTTTTCCTTAGCTATTAGAATTCATTTTGTGTACGGGCTCTGTTTAGTTTGGAATTCGAGTCCTAGTCGTGTCTGGTTGTAACTCTTCGGACAGGGTATTAATGTAGACCCTAGGGCAATGTAATGAGACAATCTATCAATCAATCAAACACAAGTTTTTACTCATATTCCAGCATCTACTTTTTTGACGACTTTTTCATATTTTATTTTTACTACGAGTTCTTAAGAATTCGTCGAGTCAAACTCGGCGCGTTCTCAAGTTCCACGTGATCACCTCTTGGCCGTGACATCCGGGCGCATCGCTGTTGTCGGGACCAAAGTGGTCGAGTTACCACCTTTGTCGATTGTAAGGTCAAATCGGCTGGCATGCCTTAACGTTTGAATTGGGTATTAGCCCTTTGTGTTTGCAGATCAGTTTTGCACCAACACATCTTTTGGCACGCCCGGTGGGACAGATTCAAGATCAAGATCAACATGTCGAACACCAATTTCGACTTGGAGAACGTCATCCCCGTGACGGAAGCCAATCTCAGAGATGAACAGAAGCCAGCTATTGCAAAGGCCATGGAGGACTACAAGCAGCAATGCTTAAAATCCTTCAGTATTAACAGGAGTGGCGAGGTGATCCAAAAGGAAGCATTGTCGGCACCTCGGCAGATTACTTTTGAAGCCAATCCTTGTAAACATGAAGACATGGTTGACAATGCTATTAACCGTGCCTTGATTAATCAAGCTGGTGCGCTGTCTAACACGGTTTTCAATGCTGTGGCTAGAACTTTTAAGGAAGGATAATTGCCACCAAATTATGTGGGCCCTGCCTATCATCAGCCAGGATCACCAGTGGTCACAGCTCCATCGGCTACTATGGCCGCTGCCGGCACAGAAACTACTTCTCCTCCAAGCACATTAGGGATCACTAATGCGCAATCTACACCGATGACGACCAATCCATCAACATTGGATGGGCAAATCAAGCTTGCCACAGATCTATTGGCATCGGCAATGTTGGGATCTATTCCTCCTAATTGGTGGGGTTACGGTATGCCCCCCGAGATGATGTTGAGGACTCCTGAAACATCTCAAGTGGCTGACTCGACAGGCAACGCTCCTATGGCATCGGCACCTCCAAATCCGCCGATGAATCAGAGTCCCCAGTACACTACAACTACTACTGCAAGACCTTACACTGGGAATTCTCAAGCTCCAACATTCCAGATGCCTAACGCATCGGCAGATTCAATGCCAACGTAGCAGAGGTTTATGATACAGCCAGGGTGTGTCAATTCAATGATGATGCCCAATTTCCAGCCATCGGCAGGGTTTATGCCGATGAATGCTAACAGTGGATGGACGGGAAAGTTAGTCTTTCCATAGATGCCTCAGCAGAATCATCAGGCTCCAAGGTTTCAACAAGGCCAAATCCAACCTGGGTTTCAGAATCAAGGGTTGGCCAACCAGCCGATGAATCTTGGTCAGCAGATTGGTGGTCAGATGGTTAACCCAATGTTCCATGCAGATCGTGCACCTCAGAGACACGTGGAAGCATATCAGCAGATGCCAGATCCACAACCGCCTCATCGGCAAGACGCTGATGCTTATTGGGCCGATAAGATAGCTGAAGTAATGAGAGACCAATTTGGGATAAAACCCAAAGTAAATACGAACTCTTATCGGACACCATATCCTCCCACATATGACCTGATTCCACTTCCAAATTGGTACAAGGTGCCCGATTTTACTAAGTTTTCTGGACAGGATGACACATCAACCATGGAGCACGTCAACAGGTTCATTATCTAATGTGGGGAAGCTGCTAACAGAGATGAATTGAGGGTTCGTCTGTTTTCATCATCTTTGTCTGGATCGGCTTTTACCTGGTTTATTTCGTTACCTCCCAACTCAGTAATTACTTGGGCCGATCTAGAAAAGCAATTCCATAAATATTTCTTTTCTGGAGTCCATGAAAAGAAGATCACCGATTTAGTCAGGTTAAAGCAACGCAATGATGAATCGGTTGAAAGCTTTGTGCAGAGGTTGCGAGAAGTTAAGAACAAGTGCTATGGTCTGGTTCTGGACGATCGGCAGCTAGCCGATTTGGCTTTCCAGGGTTTGTTGCCACACATCAGAGACAAGTATGCTTCTCAAGAGTTCGAGAGCCTAAGTCACTTGGTGCAGAGGATTTCGGACCAGGATGTCAAACCCTTTGAGCCCAAGGGAGCATGGAACTAAAAGGTGTCATTTGTTGATGAGGCAGCAAGCTTAGATTCTGATGAGGAGCCAGTCATCGGCTTGGCAGAATGGGTGAAAAATAAGAAGCCGATGTCTTGCCCTTTTGGGCATAAAGAACAAGAGAAGTTTGCATTTGATATCCTAAAGCCGATAGGATATTTGATTTTCTACTTCAGGAAGGGCAAATCAAGTTGTCACCCAATCATGTGATTCCATCAGCTGAAGAATTAAGGAAGATGAAATACTGCAAGTGGCACAATGCAGCCTCTCATAGCAACAGCACCAATGAGTGCAAGGTTTTCAGGCAACAGCTGCAATCGGCCATAGAGTCTGGGAGAACTAAATTTGATAGTTCCAAAGCTCAGAAGCCGATGAAGATCAATCAACATCCTTTCCCAACGAATATGTTGGATGCTAAGGGAAAAACCAAGGTATTGACGTCAGAGGCAGCTGAAATAAGTGCATCGGTGGATCCTCAACATCAGATTACTGCTGCCGATGCTAAAGGAAAAGGTTTGATCCAGGAAGGGACTAACTCAGGAAGACCTCCTCGATCTGGCATTGTGATAACTCATAGAAGGCATCGGGAGACTTGGCAGCAATGTGAAGATCGGTATCGGTGCCAACAGGAGGATTATCGTTGGGAAGAAGAGAGGCGCCGACAGGAGTGGAATCGGCACAAGGACCACTGGAACTGCCCGTTCTTTATCCATTGCTGGGGGCAGAATATTAAATTGCCTACTGTTAGAGATTGCCCTGAATGCAATGGTTATGATCGGTATGATAGACCTAATCGGCAGTATCAGGATGATAATCAGTGATTTAATGGGCCGATTAGGGGGAGAGCGTCAGTTCATGATCGGCTGGGGGCAGACTCAGTGTACACGATAGGCTTGGTGACCATGTCGGGTACTTTCCTAGGAACCAAGAAGAACTTGAGGAGATGTCTAATGCACGAGTTCCCGATGAGTTCATATTTTGCAGAGATGCCAATACCTATCGAGTGGAGTCAAGGGAAAGTCGTCGCCCATCGGCAAGGCAGCCACAGCTTTCTCCATGGTGTCTAGAGGGATTGACTAGGACACAGAAAAGAAGGCTGCAATGCAAAAGACAAGAAGAGCTAAACAAGGGAGAGAATTCTGGCAAGTCTGAAGATCAGCAGCAGCTGGATCCTAAAGGAAAAGGGCCATCGGCAGATGTCAACATGGTATTTATGTTGCCGATGGAGTTTCTTGCGCCGTCCAGTGATAACGAGGAACTGGTTTTTTCCGACCAGATAGCTCAGTTAGCTCTGGATCCGATGACGGCTATCTTCGAAAAGCCTGCTGACAATGAAAGGCAGCATCTTAAGGCTCTATTCGTCAAAGGAAGGGTTGATGGGCAACCGATGACCAAGATACTTGTTGACGGTGGGGCGGCTATCAATATTATGCCATATGCAGTCTATCGGAAGCTTGGGAAAGGAGATGAAGATTTGACCAAGACCGATATGATGCTAAAAGACTTTGAAGGAAATGTGTCTCCGCTTAAGGGGGCAATATGCGTCGAGTTGACCATCGGCAGCAAAACCTTGCCGACAACTTTCTTCGTGATCAATGGAAAGGGTGCTTATAATCTGCTGCTAGGAAGAGATTTGATTCATGCCAATTGTTGCATCCCGTCTACAATGCACCAATGCTTGGTTCAATGGGTAGGAGACAAGATCGAAATTGTCCCAGGAGATTCTTCTTATGCCATCGCATCGGCAGAGGCAGACACTTATGAGAGGACCAGGTGCATTTCAGGGGAAATTTGGGAGAAAGACTTCCTCAAAGTTGCCGATTACGAAATTACACTGATCCAAGCAGTCGGTTCTGATGAGGAGTTTTAATGGATAGGTTCGCCGATGATGGAAAGTTTGGTCAGGGGTTTACATCGGCTGATGATTTGGTAGAGGTAGATATAGGTAGTGGTGATAAGCCAAGGCCTACTTTTATTAGTGCTAAGTTAAATTCTGAGTGTAGGCAATAGTTAACCGATTTGTTAAAGGAATATAAAGATTGCTTT
>NC_012871.2:53417158-53470936 GCF_000003195.3 Sorghum bicolor | reverse complement strand
AAAAAGAAAAAAAAAAAAAAAAAAAAAAAAAAAAAAAAAAAAAGGGAGGGGCCCCGGGGTCGTGCGCATCTAGCCTGTCCATCCTCCCTTTCCGAACTGAGCGCCAGGATCACAGCCACGACCACCATGGAGGAGATCATCTGGATGCCGGCCTCGATGAAGAGGAACCGGCGGCCGAGACGGTCGACGGTGACCATGGAGACGAGCGCGCCAACGACGAGCATGGAGCCTGTGATGATGGAGGAGTAGAGCGCCGCCGAGGATCCGAACCCAAGGCTCTGGAAGATGACGGGCGAGTAGAAGAGGATGGAGTTCATCCCCGACAGCTGCTGGAACGCCGGGATGCCGAGCGCGCCGATGATGAGCTGCGGCCTGTTGCGCACGGCGAGGAGGTTCCGGAACGTGCCCGTGACGGCGCGCGCGGCGTCGCTGGCCTCCTTGAGGTCCTGGAACTCGGCGTCCACCTTGTGCGTGCCGCGCACCTTCTCCAGCACGCGGCGCGCCTCCTCCAGGTGCCCGCGCTCCACGAGGCTGTTGGGCGTCTCCGGCAGGAAGAGCGCGCCGACGAAGATGGCGGTGGCAGGGCCCATGGCGAGCCCCAGCGAGAGGCGCCAGCCCCACGGGTGCAGACGGTCGGTGAAGTAGTTGATGATGTCGGCGACGAGGATGCCGAGGCAGGTGGTGAGCTGGAACAGCTGGTTGACGGCGCCCCGGATGCGGTAGGGGGCGATCTCGGAGAGGTAGAGCGGCACGGCCTGGTTGCCGAAGCCGATGCCGACGCCCAGGAGGACGCGGCCCACGATGAGCATGGCGATGTTCATGGCGGCCGCGTTGATGGCGCCGCCGAGGAAGAAGCTGGTGGCGCCCACCATGATGCTGGCGCGCCGGCCGCGGCGCTTGGTCACGTAGGAGGCGCCGAAGGTGGAGACGAGGCCCGCGAAGTAGAGCGACGAGGTGAAGAGCGTCAGCACCTGGTTGTCGTACTTGCAGTAGTCCGTCTCGTGAAGGTGCGCCTGCTTACGATGGTACACGTCCGGGAAGAACTTCTTCAGGAAGTCGTCCATGGAAGTCACGCCGCCTGCAATCGCCATGGACATCGCCGGCCATGGATCGTCAGACATGAGAGACATGTTTTCTTCATTTCACAATGGTTTAAAAAAATGCTTCATTTTGCAATGATTAAAAATAAAAGGCTGATTTTTAGTGATGTCACTTGCACAAGTGCGGTTGAGATGATCTGTAGACCAAGAAACAGAGTGTATATATATCCGTACTGAAAATGAGAGTACATGGATGAGACGAAACAAATTTGGTAATGGTTGTCAACAACCATCAACCATTTTGACATATATATAGGAGGGTTGAGTTGTAAAGCACTTTTCCTTGCTCCTGCTGGATGACCTGCGATTCTCTGCTCTATCCAAGCGATTCATTTTCAGTGCAAAGCATTCAGCCATGATGGAGACCATCCGTGAAATTCGGATCACAACATATTCGCCACCAGCTTTTCTAAATATCCTATTTCGAAAAACTTTTATACGATAATAAAACACGTTGGGTTGTTCAAGAGCAATCATTTGTCGAACCTTTCGCAAACCCGGAAAAGAAGAAGAGAATCCATCATATGAGCACTGAATCATCAAACGACGCTTACAAGAATCGCATTTCTATTTCTACATAAGACGACCAGAAACAAGAATTGCATTCAACTAAAACGAAGTAGGAAGAGGAGGAAAACGCAAGAAGAAAGAGCAGTGTTGTGGGGAGGAATTGAATGAGGAAGAGGATATACTGACTGGAGACTCCGAGGTCATAGCCGAAGAGGGATCCGCCGAAGGAGCCGACGATGCAGGCGAGGATGAAGTAGCCGGTGATCTTTCCCTCGTAGAACTCGGCCCTCCCGGCGGCCGCCCCGCTGCCGCCAAACCCGCCGGCCATCCCGCTGCTGTCTCTGCTCTGCTCCTCCTCTCCTCTCCTCCTCACTCTCGCTTCTCTTGAGACGACGACGCGACGCACTGCAGCTTACGTAGTCAGACTCTCTTCCCTGAAAGGGTGAAACAAAGAAAGAAATAGGCAACGAGGGAGGAAGGAGATGAGACGGAGGACAAGGACGGACGGAGAAGGAGAAGGCAAACCAAATCAATCAATCAGTGAGGAGAGCGCACACAAGTCAACAGCGGCGAGTCAATAAACTGACAAATCGATCGACATCTCTATCGCTCAACACAAGATACTCTACTATTATATACCTCCTCTGTTTCTTGGACCAGCTCAGGAATGCGTGCTGTGCCTAGTACAATATTCAACGCCAGGCCAGATAACTCAAGATTAGGTAAATAAACAAGGATCGACCGGCGGCGGATTGGTTCCGCTGCTCCGGCCGGGCCAAGAAAGAAGGTCAGCGCCGATCCAATCTGCCGCCGCCGTGGCCCGTGCTGCTGATCTGGTTGGGGGACGAACCAACCAACGGCAGCTCGGCTCGCAGAGGAATCGGGGAGGGTGGCGGGAGGAGGTCGTTGGGACGGATGGGTGGGTGGGGTTTTTATCTCTGCGGCCGCGCGGAGCTAGGCGCACCGCAACCCAACCCCCCCGGCCGGGTCTCCAGTCAGCCACTGCTTCTCGCGTCCCACTGCCGACGGGCGTGGCGGTGGCAACTGCAGCTCAGCAGCTGCATGCACAACAAGTTCATCAGTCCTTATCCGGAGCACCTTTCAGTTTCCAGCTTGGGAACAAAAATAACAGAAACAAATTATCGATTTAGTTCATTAAATTACACTAGACCGTATCCATTTGGAGGGGTATTTCCATTCTTACAGCTTCTGCAAAATCTGGGAAGCCTCGTTTAGAGCTTGAGTACAGTAAGCTGACTTATTACGAGAGAAAAACACTGCTCAGAAAAAATACGGCTATAAGCACACGGAGCCTTAGTTAGTTAAAAAAATTTTAGATTCTGCTACTATAACACTTTTATTTGTTAGCAATTACTGTTTAATCATCTATTAATTAAACTTAAAGATTCGCCTTATAAATTATAGATAAATTGTATAATTAGTTATTATATATATATTTAATATTTTATGTATATGTCTTATGGTTTTATGTAACGGAGAATTTTAAAATGTTTGGGAAGTAAACAAGGAACACGACAGATGCTACTGACACTCTCCGTTGAATGGAAGACTTGCTACAGCCTCCATCCAATTCAAGGCCTTGCATGTTTTAGTTCTAAAAATTTTTGCAAAATGGACATTGTAGCATTTTTGTGTATTTGACAAATATTGTCTAATCATGGTCTAATTAGGTTCAAAAGATTTATCTCACAAATATAAATAAACTGTATAATTAATTATTATTTTTATCTATATTTAGTACTCTATACATGCGCTGTAAGATTCGATGTGACGAGGAATCTAAAATTTTTTAGAACTAAATAAGGCCCAAGTGGTCCGATCCTAATGTGTCCACTGTGAAGATGTACGTACTAGCGTGCAGTTAGGTCACCGAACTAGAATTTTCTACTCAAGATATACATGGGGATACCGTAGATATCTGGCATTGTTTTTTTTTTCAATCGAGCTAGAGACGGCTGTTTTGTTCTTTGGGATGAGTTCACACGATGGGCGTGCGCTGTACCCGGTGAGTACACGCTGCCAAAATACAGCTGGCCCACTAGCTGGCTCTAGTCGTTGTGTACAACAACTTCGTCTTCACGAGTTGTCTTGTCACACTAGTTCAACCATTGCTTGCTTAACTCTTGTTTTAGTTCCTAAAAATTTTGCAAAATTTTTCAGATTCCCCGTCACATCGAATCTTTAAACGTATGCATGAAGTATTAAATATAGATGAAAATAAAAACTAATTGCACAGTTTGGTTGGAATTGACGAGACGAATCTTTTGAGCCTAATTAGTCTATAATTGAATAATATTTGTCAAATACAAACTAAAGTACTACTATTTTTATTTTGCAAAATTTTTTAAAGGAAACAAGGCCATTTCCTACGATTTCTTCCATACTCTGAAAGCCGTTCTAGTAGGTAGCTTTTGCACTACTATTTATTTAGGCCTTGTTCAGTTCACCCAAAACCTCAAAATTTTTTCAAGATTTCCCGTCACATCGAATCTTGCGGTACATGTATGGAGCATTAAATATAGATGAAAATAAAAACTAATTACACAGTTTGCATGTAAACCGCGAGATGAATCTTTTGAGTCAGTTACTCCATGATTGGATAATATTTGCCAAATAAAAATGAAAGTGCTACAGTATCCGAACCAAAAACACCTTACAATTTAAAATGAAGAGAGTATGTACATACGCATTATTCATATTATGGATGTCACATAAAACTTATATTAACACTATTTTCTCGGTCGACTACATTGTTTTTGGGCCCATATTTTCAATGTCTATGAAGATTTATCTTACACTTCAAGGACCATGAAGATTTATACATGCATAATTTGTCTCCGTGCTAACGGATAAACAATATTTTACTCCCATTGGTGCAGCTAAGTGACCTTAATTTTCAAGGTGTCTAAACCGAACAGTTCTAAATTTTCACTGCATGCTACTTTTTTATGTATAAACTTCGAATGTTTCGAATTCATCCAAGTAGATTATTTGTCTTGAATTCGCCATAAATGTTATTTTCTTGAAAATGGTTTCATGAAAGTATGCCTTACATTTTAAAGATATACGAAATAATGGTGACAGTCAAAATTAAGAACAGTTGACATCAGACTCATTTTTTTGGCTTCGGAGAGTAGACTCATTTTTTTGGCTTCGGAGAGTATCTTCTCATAATTTGACAGTGATATCATCGCAATTAATATTTTTTTATTATTAGCGTGATCCATTTAATAATCTGAAACACCCTAAAAATTCCCTTCTTTGAAATAGTTGAAATTCGATTTATTGAGTTAATTTTGTGAGCATCAAAATAAAGAAAAATAATAATAATTTTTGGGGAATTAAAATTAAATATATCTTTAGAATAACATTTTTCTTGTATACATGCTGGTGCATTTTTATTGTGATGATTATTTTGAAAACAAAATATCTTTTGCTCAAAAATTCATTTTAAAAAAACGCAATTGGAAAATGTGTTTGAAAAAGAAAATGGATTTTTTCCCCTCACTCTTCTCCTTTCGGCCTTTTGGCCCAGTTTCCCCGCGCCCCCCTCTTTCTCTCCTTCCTGGGCCGTGGCCCAGCCGGCCACCCCCCTTCCCTCCCTCTCTCTTCCTCTCGCCGACAAGCGGGCCCCGCTTGTCAGCTCCTTCCCTTCCAAACCGTCCCCTCCCTCTCCCCTTTCTCTGCCGCAGTGGAACCACAAAGTCTTTCCCCCGCTCCCACGATCTCCCGATGCCCCGCGCCTCGGATGTCTTGAAGAGCCCGCGCGCGAGCCGTCTCCCTCCTTCCCCATCTCATTCTTCCGTGCCTTTGCCTCTGCTCTCGCGCGCAGAGAACCGCCGCCGGAGCCCTCCGTCGGCCGCGAGTTGCCCCGGCGTTTCGAGCCGTCCCCTCCGTTTCTGTCGCATTGGTGAGCTTCCCCTCCTCTCCCGCTCTCTCCCCGTCCATTTCCCGAGCGTTTCGGGGCTTCCTAGCGCCCTGGCCACGCTCACCGGAGAACTCCATGGCCGCCGGCCATGGAGCGTGCCTCTTGGACCTCTCCCCGGCCGCGTCGAGGCTGCGACCGAGTTTGCCTACTCCTCTTTCTCTCGGTACTCGCGGTTTCGATTTTGGTGCACCGCAGCGCTAATGACCAACTCCGGCAACCTTGCCGCCGGAATTCATGGCCGCCGCCGCCTCCTTCCTCCCCTCTGGCCGGCGCGCCACTTCCCCCCCTCTCTCATCTCTTTCTTTTAATCTCAACCGTCCAGGATCGATCCGATGGCCCTAAACGCTCCGTACCCCTTCGAGGGTAGAACTGTTAAAGAGACCCTGTGTTTTCCTCAAATTAACCCGCAGTCCTCGGCCAGGGAGAATTCCAGGATTTTCTATATTTATTTAAATCCGTTTAAATCCTGTTTTATTTACAAGATTGCCACTGCAATGTTTTGGCCATAAAATATTTGTTTTAACTCCGATTTGACCCGTTCAAGTTGCGTTAGTTTTATAATTTCATAAGCTTCGCGTTGGTACCATTGTTGGCTAGATTCACCACTGTTAGATTCCCTAGTTAATTACAAGTCCGTAAACTGCTGTTGAAATCCCGTTAAAAGCGTAACTTTCGCGTCGTAACTCCGTTTTCCGTGAATTTCTCGTTGACATGATCGTAGCAGCGTGTAGATGATTTTGGAAAACTTTTATTTAAATTTATTTACTGCTGGTGTACTGTTCTAATTGTAATCTTGTTTGCTTCGTGTATGTCTGTCTCCGATTGCTTGTGTGTTGATGTTTGGTGACCGAGCCTAGTCAGTGGGCATTACTTCGGTGATCAAGATCAGAGTCTTGGAAGCAAGTAAGATCAGCAGGACTAGCAGGAGCAATTGGATCAAGGCAAGTATAGCATTTGGGTTTTAATTCTATGACCATGATCTTGTGACTAGATTGATATAAAGCAACAAATGATAATAATGATTTTTTTAACAACTTGAGGATTTATTCGTAAGTGATAACGGGATGAAAGTGCAACCATGAGGGCTATAATGGCTCTGGCTTTAGTCAAGTATGAGTAATTTTTCTAGCTTGTTAGAGGTTACCCGTGCGGCGCAAATGGGGGATAGCAGACCGTGGATCCCCTATGGGGTAGAATCACACGGACTGACTAACGAAACCAAGCGGCCCTAACTTGTTAGACGAACCTTTAAAAGACTTCATAGTGATCCCTGCCGACCTACCTTGGTACTTGGTTACGAGGCTGATCACCTCAGCCGAAAGGGTAAATCATGACTCATGGGTAAAGATGTACAACCTCTGCAGAGTGTTAAAAACTGGTATACTAGCCGTGCTCACGGTCATGAGCGGCCTTGGGAACTCTTACATTAAAGGTGATGAATCTTGTGTTAAGAAACTCATTGATTATTGTTTAATACTCTATATTATTTATGTCACATTGATCATGAGATTGTGGAATCTATACAATCTAGTTGTTATGCTTGCGGAGTCCGTCTTGGACTCACTCTTGCTATCTCCCCCACACCTCAGGAGAAGTATTGGGCTTGTGATCAACCAGTCAGTTGGATCATGTAGAGTGAAGTTAACACCCGAAGTTTGGAGTTCTCTTCCGTGGTTTGCTGTCAAAGGTTGTTTCTGGTTTATTATGTACGCTATATAATTTATGTGTTGTCCTTTTATATTACCCCTTATTTGTAGCTATATGTGAGGCTTGTCTTCTAAAACTCACATATGGTGCATATCTGATTTTGTTCTTAAAATCGGGTGTTACATAATCCCTCTCACGTTCACCTATCTAAGAAAATGGTAAGTCAATTTTCATTTTTCACCCACACCATTACCAGTGGTGACCGGTTAAATATCCCTCTTAAAAGGGTGGTGTGTGGCCTTATCTTGTTCTGGCTAGTACAGAAGGACTTTGCAGTGGTACAAACCATTCATTTAACAAGATCGGATCATCTATTACTTCTTATGATGTATTTGTTAAAATATATATTTATTTAATTTTTAATTCAGTAAGATAGGATAAATAAGGAAAGTTTTATGTATAAAATCTTTCTTCCAGATCTAACTGATATATGCTTGACTTATTTGATACGTATATCTTTTTTTTATTTTCTAACTTTAGACATGACATGATAGATAATTAATATGTGTGATATAATTAGATCCCAATAGATGACTCTCTAGCCATCGTCCTACTTTGGTCAAGTCCGCAAGCCGACACTTCCATCTCCACCTGAGCGTCGGATGCTTCACCGAAGGGGCCAGTTGTCAAAGTGCCAGCCAACACCAAGCTGCTCCCGCCTAGGGGGAACGAGGTGCTCATCTCATCCCACCTAGACAGATAGGCTTGGCTAAATTATCTGTGCCAAGTACTCATCTCATCCAGTCGTCGAAGGAGCGGACGCCAACCCATCTAAAGTCAAGTTCCTGCCACCTAAGGAGGCATCACAGAAGGCACCGCCACAAGAGAGGAGGAAGCGCCAACGGACTACAATATCATCACTTGAGGAGCAAGTGAAATTCCTTAGCCAACTTGTAAAATCCATAGAACAGGATCATAAGCTTCTTAGAAAGTCGGTGACGACGACCAATGATAGGATAGACCTAGAGAAGATAGAGCGTAAGAAATTAGAATCCAAGGTCGATAACTTCGCTAGCGACGTCGGTGGTGAGGATAAAAAGTAGAGAAAAAAATAGTTTCACGTCTAGGGCACATTCATCATTGTAATAAAGTGCCCATGAGCAATGAAATAAAGTTGACATTATTATACTCTCTATTTCTTGATATATGTGTGCTTTTGTTTCCACTTGCTGTGCTTGAAAGATAACAGAAAACAAATATGAGGAAGGTGCACCACTACATCAGAAACGATTACAAAATTTAGAATTAAAGCTACAGTTAGGTATGAACCAAACATACTCTATCTCCATATATGTCGCTCCCTGTTTCGAATTAAATTGGAAATTCTTTAATAAAATACTTTAAATATCAAATAAAATATTGTTACTGTCATGATTTGAGGATAGATCCACATAACACTTTTTCTAGAAACCTTGCTATTGTTGGGAACTTATTTTAGGGACCCTGTGTCATTTAAGTTGTCGTGAAATGTGAGATAGCAAGAATAATGAGAACCTGATTCTTGATATCTAGTCATTGGAGAATTTAATTTCAAAATTTAAAATTAATGGCTATGTTTCTCCTCTGTAGTAAAATTTATCCCACTAGAGCCATACATAATTTACATATTGAAAACTAGCTCATAAGCTACTTGCTTTGTGTTGAGTTTTGTCAAACCTTGTTGACCTGTGTTGAGAGGTTTATCATGCTCCTAAGATCAAGATCACATAAACGAATATATATCTGCTGCTCCTACATTGGGAGTACGCAAAAACATACCTTTTTCATCCACTTAATGTTTTACTTCTATACCAGAAGAAAACAGAAAAAATAGAAATAAATGCTTTGAGTTCTTGTAATTGTCTTTCTCAAAAGTTTTCTAGTTGCAGAGAGGAGGTATATGACTATGCAAAAAGAAAAAATATTGAAAAATAAAAAAGAAAAAAGAAAAAGGAACAAGTGTCCAAAGAAAATAATTGAAAATAAAGAAAAGAGAAGAAAAAGATAGCCCATATTCTCTAAGCAAAGTGCTTTAATATTTCAATGTAGGAAGACATGTTAACAAGGAGCAAAGTAGAATTAGGATTCCACACACATGCACATTTTGATCTAAGACTATGACATTCCCCTCTATGGATTCAAGTTTTGATTTAGCAACATATGTAAGGTAAGTATGCTACATCCTTGAATTACCTATAAACTCCATATAAGCTTATTAGAGTTAGGATGAAAAGAAGGCATAATCGTTCAATGCCTTAGTGAGGATCCAAAAATACTACATATATAAGTGATTTGCGAGTACTACATGGAGGATAAGGTAAGCTATGTTTATTTTCAAAACTTATGCAAATTCTCCAACTGATATGGTTGAAGGAAAAAGGTAATCTATTTCAACCTGTTCGATTTTTCAACCACCTAAAGCTTCATAGTAGACACATTGAATCCCACAACATACGTATGACTAGGAATGGTTTTATGTTGATAACTTGTCCTAAAAGTTATATTTATATAGAACCAACCTTTTCTCGAGGACGAGTAAAAGCCTAAATGTGGGGGAGCTTGTTGACGGTTGTTAAGTGTGTTACTTTTAACACCCAACTAAACATGAATAAATGCCCATAATGAAATATATGCATATGATAAGGGTTAAATTGACAGAGTTCCGCGAGTTTTGGTATATCTATGTTTTTTAGAGATTAAACAGGAAAATAGGAGAAGAATATGGTGGATGTCAGTGTAAAAAGCATATTCCAATGCAACTCTAAAAGAAGAAGATTCTAGAGAATACCATAGGCGAGACCCTTCAAGGTGGGGCCCACCTAGCATTGGGCCAGGTCAGCCAACCTAGGGGCTTAGGTGGCTGACCCAACTTGGCCCCACCTAGCAGCGGCCTTCTCTCACATTGCTCCATCAACCTCAAGGCTTAATCTCCACCGTTGTTTAAATCAGTTTGATCTAATGGCCATGTTTATTTCACAGGGCTATAAATATCGAGCCCCCTAGCTCAGATGAAAGCATTCTCCTCTAGGTTGAAACCCTAATTTCACTTCTACATCAAGAGTTCCTAGAGAGAATCAAGAGAAGCATTGAGAGAAGATTAGTTTTATAGTCCACAAGAGATTAGGACTAGTCTTATTTAGAAATAGAGAGATATAGTGTTGAGGAAGAGTTGAGGGAAGCTTCGGCCTGTCGGTGGCTCCTTTTCGGCTTGTACCTGCGGGATCAAGTTCCACTAACCCTAGAGCTTGCTTCTAAGAGTCTTTTGGTATTCAACTTCTAATTCAAGTAAGTTTATTGTTATTATTATTCATCTAGTTTACCACTCTCTTTTGAGTGCTCTAATCTTGGTAGCTCCTAGATTAGGGTAGTATACTCGTGGTGCTTAGACTATCATTGCTCGTAGATGCACCCTACATTCTAGATTGGTGGTAGTTCATGAGGTTGACTTTATAGCCTTGTTGATTCTTATATAGTCCACCTCTCGTCTGTAGTAGAACGTAGGACGCGGTTGCCAAGTTAAGATAATCTTATTGGTGCTTTCTCTTGAGTAATGTCCTCAACCTGAGTAGTAATATACATAGCTTATAAGGTTAGAACTAGGTGACCCTAGTGACCTCCTTTATTATCCCTATCGTCTCTGTTCTTTTTGCTATCTCAAGGGTTAAGTATAGACTTAGAATCACACGTCTTCCTTGTGGTAAAATATAAATAATGATACTCTCGAATACTCTTGAGTGAAGTGCTACATTAGTATACTATCTGTGCGTTTGCAGATACTTTATTTTCTTATGTGCATTTAATTTATACCAACAATATGTCTAACTCAAATCACTTTAAGACAAATGGCACTAGCAACTTGGTGTCAATAATTACTAAAACCAAACTTGGGCTTTCAAGTCTTCATGAGTTGTTGGCCTATGTCAGTCACCTTCGTTAGTGAACAACCTTCATCAGTTATTGGCCTTCATTAGTGAAAAACCTTTGTCAGCTTTTGACCTTTGTTAGTAACGTTTGTTAGTTATTAACCTTCGTTAGTGAATAACCTTTGTGGACCTTCGTCAGTTATTTGCCTTCATTGTTGAACAACCTTCATCAACTATGCCTACTCAGTAATAACCTTTGTCACTCAGTGGCCTTCGTCATTCAGTGGCCTTCGCCAATTATTGCTTTTGACATTTGTCAATGATCTTCATCTATAATTGATTATCATCGGTCAACAGCTTTCATCGGTTATTGGCTTTCGAAGTCGGCCTTCAAAGTCAGTGGCTTTCATTAGTCAGTAGTTGTTGTCAGTTAGTAGTCGGCCTTCGAGTGCCTGTAGCTTAAGAGTTTTAAAAAACTAATAACCAGAATTTTTTATAAAGATTTTGATAAAAAAATTCAATGTTTGCCGAGTGCCTTTGATCTGGCAAATATTTTAAACCATACGTTTGTAATTGATTTTTTAAGTAAAAAGAAAAGAAAACACTTTACTGAGTGTCACATGCAATCGGCAAAGACGATAGCAGCCCACGGCAGCCCGCAAACATAGCAGACCAAATCGCATTTTTGTTGTAAATTTGTATCCTCCGGGCCTGTTTGGAACAAGAGAATTTTTTTTTGTGTTCCAGCATTTTTCATGTAAAATTGAATTGATTTTTTTTATTCCTGTATTTTTTATGTGAAACTGAACTGATTCCTGTGAAATTTGTATGTGATTCTTGCGAAATTCCATGGTTCCAAATAGGCCCCGAAAATGTGCATCCAAAGGTGTAGGTGCACAGTGCACTGATCAAGTCAAGTAAAAAGCAATGGATGCGGTAAGTTCGGAGAAAAGATGCTAAAGCCGGCATTTAAGAACAAAAACTGAGTAAGGCGTTTTAGGGTAAATTAGCCAACGAAAATACCAAAATATTTATAGCGGTAATAATTCAAAGATAGATCTCACGTCCTCATTTGCACTAGGGCCTTGTTTAGTTCTAATTTTTTTTTGCAAAATAGATACTAAAGCACTTTTGTTTGTATTTGACAAATATTGTCTAATTATGGATTAACTAGGCTCAAAATATGTGTCTTCCAAATTAGCAAACTGTATAATTATTTTTTTATTTTCATCTATATTTAATGTTTTATGTATGTGTCTAAAAATTCGATGTGACGAGAAATCTAAAAAATTTTATAAATTTTTTTGGAACTAAACAAGGCTTAGATAGACCGGAAAGACTTAAACAGACCAAACTATTTTTAAGGATGGACTAGGGACTGCCGCTTCTAAACAAGCACTTCGTCATGCTGCTGGCTGCCGTTTACGCTACCAAGCCGAGCCCTCCCTTGCCACTGGATCCTCCATCGCCGCCACGCGCTCCATTGTCGCCGGGACCTCCAGGTCCTCTGGGTTCTAGTGGAAAGTCAGGGCCTCTGTCGCCGCCAGGACCTCCTGCGCCGCTGCGCTCTGTTGGGACAATCCAGGTCCTCCGGGCCCTCCTGGACCTCCCGGGCAGCTGGGCGCTTCCTTGCTGTTGGGCCCTCCGTTACCGTCAGGCAATCCTGCGCCGCCGCGCGTGTTGTGCATTTTTAACGTTATCATCAAAAATAGACTTAGTTTTCTATTTCTGATAACGGCGCCAAAGATGTCGAACCATCCCTCATGCCACTTAAGCCAAATTGTCATCCCCAGCATGTCATGAGAGACGCGGTATTGAAATATGCAACTGCTCGTCTAGATAAATAATAAATGGGATATGCGAGCGCACAGATTAATACTGATGTAGCATTTTAACCGGAAAATATATTTTAACCGGAAAGTATTTTAGGTATCGTTATTTATATTTTTACCACTGGGAAGAGATTACTAATAATGATGGAATGAAATATGGAACTGAGTGTCATTGCATGTGTAATAGAGAGCATTCATCTATCTCATCAATACAGGGGTAAATGTCACATAAAATATAGATAAAACATGAATGGTGACAAAGATAACTATTCTTATCAGCATAAAGTCACATATGATAATAATAAGCACATCAACAGATATTCTAGCAAGTCATTAGCATAGAATTAGGATGAACTATAAGAATATTTCCTAAGTTATTCTTAACTATAAAGTCTAGCATATCATAGTTAGTGCAATTATACTTGGCAATCATTGTGAGACAAGATTACGCTCATGCATAGTGATATTATCAAGGAAGATGAGAAACATAGCAATCACTCCCTTGTAATAATATTGCTCTGCCCTGCCCTATACACGGGAGGGGGACTATATAAAAATCAACGAAGCCACCACCGTGAACCACCCCACGATCCGGCGTATAGGGTACAATCGCAGATAAATAAGGTATAGGCATCACACCTACACAATACTTATTATTTACCCACATGTACATGGATAAACGCTATACGATCCTAAGCATGTATATAATTCCAATCTAACTAAGCCAAGCATATAACCATGATAAACTAAGAACGATATAATTACAAATATAAACAAGTAGAGCAAAGTTATAATCAATATATTGAAATAGAGCAAAGTCATATTCATAATATTGAAGAATAATGATGAACAAATGAAGAACAATAGAGAAATTACCAAGAATCCTCTTGACAGATCCGGAAACCAATCGAAGATTGTTGACAGATCCGAAAACCAATCGAAGATTGACTCCTTCTAGTTCTAATCTTATGTAGCTATGCTAAACTAGAGATCTAGTTGATGTGGTGGCTCTAGGGCTTGATCAGAGGCTCTTCTCCTTAGATGAATGAATGAATTAAGGTTTGAGAGTTGCTCTCCTCCAGGGGCCTTACTTATATAGCCCTCCCAAATAAACGTGGGCGGTCAGATCAAACCAACCTTAATCGCGTGGTTTTCCTTGATCTCTTAGGTCGGTGGAGCAAAATCCTCGAGGCAGAGCCTGATTGGCTCTCAGGCCAGGGCGGGCGCCCTAGGAGGGAGGGCGGGCGCCCTGCCCCCGGGCCCGCTCGTTTCCGTGGCTTCTGGAGTCTTCTAGATGATGGAAAATTGCCGCATACATTAATATCTCTATGTAAACCCGATGTGTGGGCCTTTCCTCCATATTTTCTGATAACCCCCTATAGAAATAGATAAACACCAAAACTCGTAGAATTCTGTCAGATAAAACCCTAAGTCTGGGTGTTGGTTGCATTTAGATCCTTTTCTTTATTTATTCAATGATTAAATTTGATACTTAAGACCGTCAACAGCGCCCCGCTGGGATGCTGGGTAATCCGAGTCCTCTCGGACATCCTGGGCAGCTGAACCCTCCATGGGCGCCTAGACCTCCGGCCCCTCGGGTGCCCGGACCTACGAAGCCGAGCCCTTCGGGAGAGCCGAGCAATCCCAGTACAGCTTAGTGTTGCCTGGAGCCGCCGTGGCTTCCTTGGCCGCCAGAGCCGCCGCGCCCACCAACGCCACCGTGTCCGCCCATGCCGCCAGGACCGCTGCTCCCGCCGTGGCGGCCGATCCCATGCTCGCGGGAATCGCCTGGCTCGCTAGGCTCACCGAGCAATGAAACCCATCCTTCAGGTCCATTGTCGGCCATTGTAGGTGCACGAGAGAAGTTTGAGGGAAACTGGCTGGGGTTGGGAAAATTGCTATTATAGGATGCGAAACAATGGGCTTCATTGTTATAGGAATTCAAACATTGACTTCGCTAAAACTCCCTTTGACATGTTGACACTTTATTATATATGACATTTAGCTTTTTTTAATCATATTTCTCAACTCAAATACATATATTTTGTCTCCATGTGACCGTATTGCTCTTGTACACTTGAAGGAACGTGGGATAAGGCTGCTGCTACGGATGAAAATGATAGAAATATTTTTCGATCGTATTTTAGACTGAATTCGTTTAGAGAGATTTAGATCTGTTCATATCCAGGTCCGAACATTCAACATCCGATACCGTATCCGTATCTGAATACTTAAATTGTATATTTATGATGTCAACATCTAATCCTATCTTATCCAACATGGTTGACATTATCCGTATTCGAATCCGAATTCGACTAAAAACTTTTTGGCTTTTGAGGTGAACTAAACAAGGCCTAAATAAGCTCATCTCAACCTAGTCTTAGTAGAGTTTGATGCACATTAAATATGCTGATATGACACGTAGTGTCACCAGTAAAACCGTCCTCAAAGCCGGCGCCTCGGCTCTTTTTATACCACATGCGGTTTTAGTTACGATGCACCTGTGGTATAAAAGGACGGTGTCATAGTTCCCAGTCACCTGTGAAAATCGTTTTCCACAGGCAACTTGTTTAAGTCAACCGTCTATGTAAATGCTCCGTTTACACAAGCGGTTGACTTAAGCCAGCCGTTTGTGATAATTTGTTTTTCATAGGCGGCTAGCTTAAGTCAACCGCCTATGAAAAAGGTTTCCACAGGCGGTTGGCTTAACCAACCGCCTATGGTATCTTCTGTATAAATACCCTTTCTTTCTCCTCGAGCAGAACAGTATCTCGTACCCACCTGCCATTGGGGGCGATTTTAGAGGTCTAGATTTCACAAAATACAAAGGGGGAGATTTTGATCTTAATTTCTTGAAAGGAGGTTGCTAAAAAAGGTTAGTTTATGTCCCTATTGCCTCAATTTGCTCATTCTTGCTCAATTTGAGCCACTTTTGGATCTAGGGTTTCACCATGGGTGAGAGAGAAGAATAGCTAGCTTCTTGTCTTTATTTCTTAAGATGGTTAGATGAGGTTGTTCAAGAAACCGTCCATTTACACAGGCGGTTGGCTAAGTGAACCGCCTGTACAAATGCAATTTGTTCAAGCGGTTCCTAAAAAACCATCTGTGTTGTGGTACCATTTCTACAGTCCTCGACGCACAGGTGACACTAGAATCCGGCTGTACAAATTGCTCTGGGACCGCTTGTACAGTGGTGTTCTGTACTAGTGTGTATTAATGAAGAGAGAGATGATAAGAGTTTTATGGGGATAAAACTCTTCTGCACTGTTTTCAAAATATGGATGTGTTGAAAACTGGGTCATGAAACCCCATTGAAGATGACCTCAAAGATGATCCATACAGAAACAAGCTGATCTCATAAAACCATAATTATAGCAAAAATAAGTTTGTCTCAAAAGACTATAATTTAGTTCCAAACGAGATCCATGTCATATAAAATGAAACATGTGTTTACATCTCATTACAAATGAAATAATTTATAGAATGTGAAGTTTTCTCTTTAGAGTCATCTTTTTAGTTGGAGCCGCCATAGGCATCCTCACACGACTAGTAGTGTCGGTTTAAGAAAAGATGCCCTTTCTTAATAATATTGCAAGCTTGCTGTACATAAATACGATACGAGTGAGTTTTAAAAGTTTGGAACATTGACCACTAAGATGCATACTCCCTCCATACCTGTTTTAGTTGACGTTTTAGACCACTCAAGTGTTTTTATAAAGCTTGACGTTCTGGCCACATAAGGTTCCTAATGGACTTTTTTACCCCTGCCCACCCACACTGTCCACCGCTGGCTGCGCCGCTAGCATTCAATGCGCTGGCCGCTGCCGCCTCGCATCGCATGCACGCCCGCTGCCGCATCGCTGCTGTAGGGAAACGCGCCGGGTATTCATTGAGTGGCCACCAGGGCTCGAACTCGCAACACAATACTCTAGAATCTATGCACTAACCAGCTGAACTGGTTTGTTTTTATGTATAGAGAACACTCGCAAGCTTATTTATTAAGGGTAGACATGGAAAACTAACCTCCAATTAATCACTCCTTGGCTACCACAATCATGTCCTAAACATCAAGAATTATGAGTATGGAGAGAGTATCTATTTATTAAAATGCTCATGCATAGAAAAAAATTAATATATAGTGCGCCTTGGGCACAGGCTGCCGCGC
Source organism: Sorghum bicolor (assembly GCF_000003195.3). Lineage (NCBI taxonomy): Eukaryota > Viridiplantae > Streptophyta > Magnoliopsida > Poales > Poaceae > Sorghum > Sorghum bicolor. Next base: position 53,453,831 of record NC_012871.2, on the reverse strand, counting down.
GTAGCATATAGGTGCCCTGGCTAGGGCCAGCCAGCGTGACAAGGGCAGAGGCATGCAGAGGCCCTTCTAGTGGTGGGGCGAGGTCCTCGCCTCCATGGGCGGTGCGTCGAGAAGATTGGGCGGGCGGCGGCGGCCAACGTTAAAAGAGTTAATCTATCTTCTTCTTCTCTCTACGACTCTACTACTCCCTCCATACCATAAAAGCTGACGTTTAGACAAGAATTGTGCTAATCAAGGAGTGATTAATTAGAGGGTAATCTTCAAACTTGGCCCTTATTAAATAACGCCGCGGGTATCCTATAATCAGGAAACATTTGTAGCTTGGTTGATCTGTCTTGAGCAGTTTGAGGCAGGTGGGCGGGGTTCGATTCCTCTGGCCCCTAAATTTTTCCCTACACTCACGATTGCATGGCCCTGTCAATTTTGCATTGCGCTGAGGGCGGCAGCGTGTGTTGTTGCGTTTTTTTGGCTTGCCGACGTTTTTTTCGCTGCCTGGCGCAAGCATGCGAGAACCGAGACTACATGCAGGAGTAATTTCAGCGGGTAGTTGCAAGCAGGAAGAGCCGAGACTGCATGCAGGTGTGGGGACCAAGGTTGCATGCAGGAGTAATTTCAGCAAGGCCTTGTTTACTTCCCAAATTTTTGGGCCGAAAAGCAAAAAAAATTGCAATTCGGCCTTTTGGAAGTAAACGGGCCCGAAATATTTGGGTACCAGTTTGACAGGCCGAAATGCGAGATGGGTGGCAGCCCAAACATCGACGCCCGGCCGCGTGAGCGGTGTTATACGCGGCCACCCGCTCTAACCCTAACCCTATGAAAGGTCCTAACATGGCTAGAGGGGGGGGTGAATAGCCTATTTAAAAAATCTACAAGGCACTAGAGCAAAGGATTAATATAACAAAAGGCGTAAAGCAAATTTGCTGTAGCTCTACAAGAGTTGCAAGCCACCTATATAAAAATTCTAGTTGTTATAATCACTAGGCACAAGCAATGACTATGTCACTAATCTCTACAACTAGTTACAACTAGTTACTACAACCAAAACTAGGAACTACTAGTTACAACTAATTTACAAGAAAGTAAAGAGGTGAGTGATAATTATACCGATATGTAGAGGATGAACCAATCACAATGTATATCAATATATTCACCGGGAGAATACCAATCACAATATTGACACTTGTATTTTTCTCCCGAGGTTCACGTGCTTGCCGGCACGCTAGTCCCCGTTGTGTCGACCAACACTTCATGGTCCGGCGGTTAATTGGGATTCCACACCCAAGCTCACCACGAGCACCGCAAGGACCTACCACAAGTGAGGTAGCTCAATGACACGCGCAATCCACTAGAGTGGCTTTTGGCACTCCGCCGGGGAATAAGCCCAAGAACCCCTCACAAATATCACCTTGATTGGGGGCGGACACAATCACCAAATCCCCTCACCAATCAACAAATCCACAACCGTCTAGGTGACGGCAATCACCAAGAGTAATAAGAAATCCACAATTGCAATCTCAACCTAGTGCCACAAATATGAATCACAAAAGCAAGAACACTAGGGTTTCCTCAACTCCTCTCACCAAAGAGAACCAACCATGGGAATGGAGAGGAGAGGGAGGAGATCCTCTTGGAGCTCTCAAATCGATCTCTAGAGCTTGCTCTCTCACTTGAATGGAGCACAAATCCTTGGGAGTGAGAGAGGAGGAGGGGAGAGCTTTTCTTTTCTGGGAGTTCTTCAAGAGAGCAAGAATGGGGAATGGATTGAGGAAGAAGAAAGGAAGGGGTGAGACCCGACCTTATCCTCTGCCAGCCACTCATCCGACCGTTGCAGCAGCCCAAACTCGCGAGAAATTCCAGTGCGGGTAGGAAATAATTCCAGGCGCACACGTTTTTGACCGTTGGCGTGGGTGAACTAAAGTACCGGAAAATTTCCAGTGCGGGTAGGAAATAATTCCGATTGACCCCTCTCTGTTGCAAGCACAAATACTAGAATAACCAGGTAGGGCAGTGAATAAATCCGAACGACCCCTTGCTGTTTGGGCATGACTACTAGCTCGGTTTTCCAACTCAAAACCCCTTTTTAAGGTGCTAACTTTCCCACGAAGTACCAAAACAATTGAGCACTTAAGTTAGCATTTTCACAAATAATTTTTAGGGCTTTCTCAAGTATTCTCATCACGTCACTAAGCGCAATGCATATGCAAAAGAGACTCACACTTAGTGGCACTAGATAACCATTGCAATTAAAGATTTCCCCTCTTTATAGTACGGTTATCTATCCTAAATCCACTCACAGCCTCTAGGTGTCTTGAGTGGCAAAACAAAATGGCCCTATTAAAAATACCTTTGCCTTGAGCCCATTTTGTTCTCTTTCTTCTTTTCCAAGTTGGAGCACTTGAATATCATATTTTAGTCATCTCCATCACCATGACCATCATCTAGCTCCATCACTTGGTGTGTACCAAACTATCTTTGTATTTCACTCATGACAAAGGTTAGTACACATAGGTTTCATCAATTATCCAAAACCAAACTAGGGCTTTCAATCTCCCCCTTTTTGGTAATTGATGACAACCTTTTCACAAAGATATTCAATAAAACTTTTTAGGTTCATGTTGCTTGCCCAAGCATTTTACCATGTGTAAAGGGTATGGACAAGTTTCATAAACCCGAATTGGTAGCATTGGCTCCCCCTACATATGTGCTAAGAGTTTGGATTTGAAAGCTTGCACATATGCTTTAGATAGGAGATATAGGAGACAATGGCTACCAAATGATGCTAAGGCATAAAGAATGGACCTTTGAAGCGTGATACCAATCGGAGTTGCCATTTGAACACCATCCTTAGCACCATGGTTAGTTAGACAGCACTTGCAAACATAAACACTAGATACCACGTGAGATCAACATTATAAACAAGGATCTAGTACCACTTGTAAAAACAAAACATGAAAGGAACATCTAACTAACATGCTATGCATGCTAGTAATTTATTTCATCAAACAATTTTATAACTAGCAAGCATCACACAAGCATGTATTAAAAGAAATTGTGCTATGCAAGCAAGCATATGTAATGCACATCCAAATGCAACATCCAAATTTATGAGCTTGCTCCCCCTACTTGTGTGCTTTTTTAAAAAAAATTGATCCCCTTCTTTTAGCAAAACCTATCTTTGTGAATTACTTCTCCCCCTTTGTCATCGATGACCACAAAAGGTGAGCTCAAATTTTAGATAGGTTGTGTGAAACCATGATATGTGAGGATCAGTTTCCTAAATTTGGTTCAATCTAGATTACATGCCTAAGATATTCAACTCGGTTTGAACCAATGGCAAGCTTTTTCACATCTCATTTCAAGGGTTATCTTCACAATGTTGAGTTAAACACTTATAGCTTATTTTCTAGAACAAACACTATGATTGCAAGCCCACAAACATGTCATATGCTACCACTAGATCATTTCAAACATCGAAGCAATAGTGGTACCATACAATCATAAAATTCATTTTATTTTCATGAATGAGCCTAGGACATGTGAGGAATGACTAGATGCACTAAACAAATCCTTAGCAAAGGATGGATGACATGTCAATCAATTTTACCTTACTTTGCTCGAAGGTGAGGCATGTCATATTGTGGTGGTGCATCAACACATATTTGAGAAGTCAAGTATGTTCAATTCATTTCTCAACTTGCAAAACCTCTTCTCATCAAGTGGCTTGGTGAATATATCAGCAAGTTGATCATCTGTGCCTATACTTTCAATGCAAATGTCCCCTTTTTGTTGGTGATCTCTTATGAAGTGATGGCGGACATCTATATGCTTTGTTCTTGATTGTTGAACTGGGTTGTTAGTGAGCTTCACTGCACTCTCATTATCACATAGCAATGGCACTTGTTTGAACTTGATTCCAAAATCATTCAAAGTAGCCTTCATCCAAAGTAATTGAGCACAACAACTACCAGCTGAAATATACTCTGCTTCAGCGGTTGAAAGTGCTACACTATTTTGCTTCTTTGATGACCAAGACACAAGGGATCTTCACAATAATTGACATGTGCCTGATGTGCTCTCTCTCTCAACTTTGCATCCCGCATAATCAGAGTCAGAATAACCAATCAACTCAAAACTTGCTCCTTTGGGATACCACAATCCAACATTTTGTGTATGTTTCAAGTACCTCAATATTCTTTTTGTTGCCTTCAAATGACTTTCTCTTGGTGAGGCTTGAAATCTAGCACACATGCATACACTAAACATCACATCCGGCCTTGATGCAGTCACATAGAGTAGGCTTCCAATCATAGACCGATACAACTTTTGATTCACCATGTTGCCACTAGCATCACTATCCAAGTTTCCATTAGTTCCCATAGGTGTGCTAATTGACTTTGCATCATCCATGCCAAACTTCTTGAGCATGTCTTTAATATACTTGCCTTGACTTACAAATGTGCCATTCTTCATTTGCTTGATTTGAAGACCAAGGAAGTAACTAAGCTCTCCAATCATGGACATCTCAAACTCATTTGCCATCATATTTCCAAATTCTTTACAAAATTCTTGATTGGTTGATCCAAATATTATATCATCAACATAGATTTGCAACACAAACAAGTCATTGCCTATCTTTTTAGTGAAGAGAGAGGTGTCAACCTTACCCATAATAAACCCTTTGGAGAGTAAGAAATCCCTTAACCTCTCATACCATGCTCTAGGTGCTTGTTTTAAACCATACAAAGCTTTCTTTAACTTGTAAACATGGTTGGGCTTCTTGTCATCTTCAAAACCGGGAGGTTGCTCAACATAAACCAACTCATTTATGTACCCGTTCAAGAATGCACTCTTCACATCCATTTGATATAACTTGATGTTGTGAGCACAAGCATAGGCTAACAAAATCCTAATTGCTTCCAATCTAGCAACTGGGGCATATGTTTCACCAAAGTCAAGACCTTCAATTTGTGTGTATCCTTGAGCTACCAATCTTGCTTTGTTCCTTATCACTATCCCATCTTGATCTTGTTTGTTTCGAAACACCCATTTGGTTCCAATCACATTATGATCCTTAGGCCTCTCTACTAACTCCCATACTTGATTTCTAGTAAAGTTGTTTAGCTCTTCATGCATAGCATTTACCCAATCAACATCTCTCAAAGCTTCTTCTATCTTCTTTGGTTCAATGGATGATACAAATGAGAAATGTTCACAAAATGATGCCAATCTTGATCTAGTTTGCACACCTCTTGATATATCACCAATGATATGATCCAATGGATGATCTCTTGCAATATTTGTTGGTTGGAGTATTTGCACTTGATTGCTTGCACTTGGTTGATCATTTGATTGGGATGGCGTACTAGCTTCATGTTGTTGATCTTGCACTTGAGATGATGAACTAGCTTGATTTTGGTCATGAGACCCACTAGCTTGCACATTAGAGGTAGGAAGCACTTGATCTTTGTCATCTTCAACATCAATTACCTCTCTTGGCCTAATATCACCAATTTCCATTCTCTTCATTGCATCGGCCAATTGTGTGCCTCTCACATCATCCAAGTTCTCTTCTTCATCTTGAGAGCCTTGAGTTTCATCAAATTCAACATCATGCACTTCCTCAAGTTGACCACTTCCCAAATTCCATACTCTATATGCTTTGCTTGAAGTGGAGTAACCAAGCAAGAAGCCTTCATCAACTTTCTTGTCAAACTTGCTCAATCGAGTGCCCTTTCTCAATATGTAGCATTTGCATCCAAATACTCGGAAGTAAGATATGTTGGGCTTTCTTCCATTTAATATCTCATAAGGTGTCTTCTCTAGGAATGGATGACAATAGAGTCTATTGCTATAGAAGCATGCCGTGTTGATTGCTTCGGCCCAAAATGAATGACTCATATTATACTCATTTAGCATTGATCTTGCCATATCAATTAAAGTTCTATTTTTCCTTTCGACTAGCCCATTGGATTGTGGTGTATACTTGGCTGAGAATTGATGCTTGATTCCTAACTCATCACATAGCTCATCAACTCTTGTATTCTAAAACTCACTTCCATTGTCACTTCTCACTTTCTTGATGGTGGTCTCATACTCATTTTGCATTCTTTTGATGAATAGCTTGAAAATGTCATATGTCTCACTCTTGTCACTAAGAAATGCCACCCAAGTGTATCTAGTGAAATCATCCACAATCACAAATCCATATTTGTGGCCTCCAATGCTAGTGTATGTTGTTGGCCCAAACAAATCCATATGCATCAACTCAAATGGCTTACAAGTACTCATGATGCTCTTCTTTGGATGAGTGTTGCCAACTTGCTTTCCGGCTTGACATGCACTACAAAGTTTATCCTTCTCAAATGTGACGTCCTTCAAGCCTCTAACTAGATCATGCTTCACTAACTTGTTGAGTTGCTTCATTCCAACATGACCAAGCCTTCTATGCCATAGCCAACCCATGCTTGATTTGGAGAGCAAGCATGTTGACAATTGAGCTTCACTTGTGTTGAAATCAACAAGATAGAGATTGCCATATCTAAACCCCTTGAAAGCAACATTTGATCCATCAACACTAACCACTTCAACATCATCAATACCAAATATACACTTGTAGCCAAGATCACACAATTGAGCAATTGATAGCAAATTGAAGTTCAAGCTCTCCACTAGCATCACATTGGAAATGGACATATCATTTGAAATTGCAATCTTTCCAAGACCAATCACATCACCTCTACTATTGTCACCAAATGTGATACTCCTTACACCACCATCATTTGGCTTGATTTCTTGGAACATTTTTGATTCACCGGTCATGTGTTGAGTGCACCCACTATCAAGAATCCAATGCCTTCCTCCGGCTTTGTAATTTACCTACAAAACAAATCAATGTTTCTTAGGTACCCATACTTGTTTGGGTCCTTGGAGGTTAGTTACTAAGCTTTTTGGTACCCAAATGGCCTTCTTCTTTGGACCCACAATTGGTGTACCAATAAACTTAGCATGCACACCCTTCTCACCCTTGGTAAGCACATAACAAGAACCAAAAGAAATGTAAGATACATTAGCATTTTTCTTGTTCTTGTTCATTTTATTGCAATTAAGCTCTAGGTGCCCAACTTGCTTGCATCTATTGCAATAACGACCATTGCTCTTCACAAAGCTAGGCTTGTGAGTTGCAAAGGCTGTTTTGCCTTTCTTGGGGATGTAGCCTAATCCCTCTTTGTTGAGAGAAAAGCGTTGGCTACCCAAGCATTTAAGCAAGCGGGCCTCACCGCCATAGGCCTTGCCTAGAGCATGAGTGAGCTCATCCACCTCCCTCTTGAGGGTCTCATTCTCAATCATGAGGGATGCATCACAAGTGGAACCATCACTCATACTTGAGCTTGAGTCGATTGTGGTGGATGAAGAGCTACAAGAAGGGTTAGCTTGTGATATAACAATAGGTTTATAAAAAGATTCATCCACAATATCACAAGTTAGTCCAATGCTTCTTGTCTCCTTCACGTCTTCCACCTTTGCTTGATCAAGAAGAATAGAGTGAGCTTTTGCAAGCTTGGTGTGAGCATTCTCAAGTTCCTCATGGTCTTCCATTAGACACTCATGAGACGCTTGGAGCTCCCTAAGGGACTTCTCAAGATCTTGGACTTTCTTGAGTAAGCCCTTACACTCCTTTCTCTTCTTTTGGAAGCCTTCATTTAGTTGCTCACACATGTCCATGAGCTCCTCCTTGGAAGGGTCCTCATCATCATCACTACAAGAGTCATCATCATCACATGCATCATCATTATATGTTACCTTGGTGGCCTTAGCCATGAGGCATGTTGATGTAGCATCATCAAAGAGAGATTGTTTGTTGGAAATAGCAACACCACCGAAAGCCTTCTTCATGGCCTCCAACTCCTCATCATCACTATCATCATCATCATCGGCATCACTATCCCACGTGACAATATAGCCACCACCCTTCTTGTTCTTCTTGAAGCTCATCTTCTTGGACTTCTTCTCCTTCCTCTCATTCTTTTCCTTCTTCTTCTTGTCATCATCATCATCATCAAGATGTGGACAATTTGCCACCACATGATCGGGGCTCTTGCATTTGAAGCAAAGTCTTCCATTGCCATTGCCTTTGGTGAAGTCTCTTCTCTTTCTTGCACCATAGCCCTTCTTCTTCATGAACTTACCCATCTTGCGGACTAGAAGTGCCATAGCCTCATCATCACTATCCATTTCTTCCTCACTTGACTCTTCTTTCTTGCTCTTGCCCTTGGAGGAGGATGAAGCCTTGAATGCCATACTCTTCTCTTTCTTGTCATTCTTTTCCCTCTTGTCCTCTTCTCCTTCACTAAGATCATCATTGTATTGAGCATCGGTCATTATGTCACCAAGCACTTCATTTGGAGTCACCTTGCTCAATCCTTCTCTAAAGATCATTATTCTCAAAGTAGAGAATCTCTTTGGCAAGCACATGAGGAACTTATGTGAGAAGTCCTCGTCCTTCACTTTCTCTCCAAGGTTCTTAAGATCATTGACTATCACTTGGAGTCTATAGAACATTTCAGGAATGGACTCATCTTTTTCCATCTTGAAGTTGAATAGCTTGTCCTTGAGCATGTACAACTTGGCACTCTTGACATTTTGGTTGCCCTCATATATCTCAATCAATCTTTGCCACACTTCACTTGCTTTCTCAAGATCTTTGATTTGTTCAAACACTTTTGAATCAATCCCTTGATATATGGCATTTAGAGCGGCATTATTGCATTGTTGGTAGATTTCATCCTTGTCAGTGAGATTATCGGGATCAAGGATAACAAAGTCATTATTGGTCACATTCCACACTTTGGTATGAATGGTACCAAGGTGCATCTTCATCTTTCTCTTCCATTGATCAAAAGATGTGGTGCCATCAAACATTGGTGGTTTGCCCCCAACATGGTTGAACACAATATGAGCCATAATTTGCACACCGAGGTTGTTAAGCCTTCACTAAACGGTGACCACGGCTCCGATACCACTTGAAAGGTCCTAATATGGCTAGAGGAGGGGTGAATAGCCTATTTAAAAAATCTACAAGGCACTAGAGCAAAGGATTAATATAACAAAAGGCGTAAAGCAAATTTGCTCTAGCTCTACAAGAGTTGCAAGCCACCTATATAAAAATTCTAGTTGTTATAATCACTAGGCACAAGCAATGACTATGTCACTAATCTCTACAACTAGTTACAACTAGTTACTACAGCCAAAACTAGGAACTACTAGTTACAACTAATTTACAAGAAAGTAAAGAGGTGAGTGATAATTATACCGATATGTAGAGGATGAACCAATCACAATGTATATCAATATATTCACCGGGAGAATACCAATCACAATATTGACACTTGTATTTTTCTCCCGAGGTTCACGTGCTTGCCGGCACGCTAGTCCCCGTTGTGTCGACCAACACTTCATGGTCCGGCGGTTAATTGGGATTCCACACCCAAGCTCACCACGAGCACCGCAAGGACCTACCACAAGTGAGGTAGCTCAATGACACGCGCAATCCACTAGAGTGGCTTTTGGCACTCCGCCGGAGAATAAGCCCAAGAACCCCTCACAAATATCACCTTGATTGGGGGCGGACACAATCACCAAATCCCCTCACCAATCAACAAATCCACAACCGTCTAGGTGACGGCAATCACCAAGAGTAATAAGAAATCCACAATTGCAATCTCAACCTAGTGCCACAAATATGAATCACAAAAGCAAGAACACTAGGGTTTCCTCAACTCCTCTCACCAAAGAGAACCAACCATGGGAATGGAGAGGAGAGGGAGGAGATCCTCTTGGAGCTCTCAAATCGATCACTAGAGCTTGCTCTCTCACTTGAATGGAGCACAAATCCTTGGGAGTGAGAGAGGAGGAGGGGAGAGCTTTTCTTTTCTTGGAGTTCTTCAAGAGAGCAAGAATGGGGAATGGATTGAGGAAGAAGAAAGGAAGGGGTGAGACCCAACCTTATCCTCTGCCAGCCACTCATCCGACCGTTGCAGCAGCCCAAACTCGCGAGAAATTCCAGTGCGGGTAGGAAATAATTCCAGGCGCACACGTTTTTGACCGTTGGCGTGGGTGAACTAAAGTACCGGAAAATTTCCAGTGCGGGTAGGAAATAATTCCGATTGACCCCTCTCTGTTGCAAGCACAAATACTAGAATAACCAGGTAGGGCAGTGAATAAATCCGAACGACCCCTTGCTGTTTGGGCATGACTACTAGCTCGGTTTTCCAACTCAAAACCCCTTTTTAAGGTGCTAACTTTCCCACGAAGTACCAAAACAATTGAGCACTTAAGTTAGCATTTTCACAAATAATTTTTAGGGCTTTCTCAAGTATTCTCATCACGTCACTAAGCGCAATGCATATGCAAAAGAGACTCACACTTAGTGGCACTAGATAACCATTGCAATTAAAGATTTCCCCTCTTTATAGTACGGTTATCTATCCTAAATCCACTCACAGCCTCTAGGTGTCTTGAGTGGCAAAACAAAATGGCCCTATTAAAAATACCTTTGCCTTGAGCCCATTTTGTTCTCTTTCTTCTTTTCCAAGTTGGAGCACTTGAATATCATATTTTAGTCATCTCCATCACCATGACCATCATCTAGCTCCATCACTTGGTGTGTACCAACCTATCTTTGTATTTCACTCATGACAAAGGTTAGTACACATAGGTTTCATCAATTATCCAAAACCAAACTAGGGCTTTCACCCTATCCGCTCACTGTCGCCCACCCGCACCGCACACCGGCCGCCGCCTGCTCTCCTCCCTCCCGTCCGCGCCCTCCGCCGCCGCCGTGCTCTCCTCCCTCGCGTCCCTGCTCCACCAGTAGATCCACCCTTCTCCTGTACTCTCCTCGCCTGTACCTTGCGAACCATGGCCGGGCATGGCAGCGGCGGCTTTGACGGTGAGTAGGGTGCCTTCAACCGGAGCCACAACAGTGGATCTGGGGCCGGCGGCGTGACGCGCGACTTCTGGGGCACCTCCGGTCCAAGCGCCTTCGGCTCTCGTGCTGGTTCAAGCTCCTACCCGAACCCGCACCTAGGGTTCGACGGCATCGACATCAAAGCCGGTGAGCAATGGGCGGCAGACGACGTGGACCACTACGCCGACCATCTCCGCGGCAGCAGGGACCTCATGCCGCCTCCCGTTCGAGCTCCGTCGGTCGGCGGTTCTCGGCGTCCGTTGTTCCGCCCGCCACGGCAAACGGGTGAAACTGAGCCGTCAGCCGAGGACGGCTTCGGCGGTCCGCTGTCGCCTGGCGGGGGCAGCAACCCCCGATCTGCACGCACGCCATCACGAGGCCGAGGACGCGGTCACCGCGCACACGCATCGGCCGGGAAGGTACAAAACACCCTGCCCCATCTTTATAAATGTTGCATGTTGTATTGTATTATAAGTTCGATGCTTACAGTGCGTGGTTGAATGCTCTACTTTTTAATGATCTGCTCCTTCAATGCTCTGCATGTGTACCATATTCTTTAAGTTTGAATAAGACATTTTTTGCATGATACAGCACAACAAACACTAACACTACCGCAAACCAACCCACCCACAGTCCCACTGATCAGTTTAATAAGATAGCTGCTTGCTTTGAACATGTTTGTGATAGCAGGAGATTTATGCCTTCATTCATAGTCTTCTCAAATTATCAGATTACGTTATTCATGTTAATATAATTTGTGCTCTCGGTTATCACGGTTTAGGTCCACAAGAGCAAAGCAAATTGGACAACCGATAACCTAATGAAGTACTGCGAGTGCTATGTTTTAGAGACGCACCATGGGAATTGCCCTGGAGGCCAAATGAACAAATATGGCTGGAAGGGTTTGAGCAGTAGGTATTATGCAGCAACAGGTTTGCTGCATGATAGGGAACAGCTGCAGGACAAACAGAGGACCCTCAAAAAGCTATGGAGATTCTGTAACCTAGCACGCACGCACACTGGCGTTAACATAGATGCCGAGGGGTATGTCCAAGCTACAGACAAATGGTGGAACGATAACGCTACGGTACTTGTTTTCGCAACAATACATTTCTTTTGGCAATGTACTTGTACAGCTCCTACAATATCTAACCGTTTCACTTGCTACAGGAAAGCGAGTTCATGAGAGTCAGGACAAATGGTCTGCCTCCGTACTTAGAACACCTGGATGAGATGTTCACCGGAAACACAGTAGATGGTTCATCATCCTACGTTCCGGCTGCTGGTCCCCCTACTCAAGTCCTTGAAGTTACATCTGATGACGAAGGCGGAGATGATGAGGACACCCCTACCCCAATGAGCCTTGGGACCAAAAGGCCAAGCAGCACCAGTACCACTGCAACCAGCCCCAACAAGAAGACAAAGAACACGTATGCGAGGGTCATGAACCAGCACATGAGCTCGCATTTAGAGCTTGCTAGAGAGAGGCTGGAAGTACACAAAAATGCCCTTTAGAAAAATGCACAGGACAAGGACGCCGCAAGGACAGCTGTGAACTGGAAAATAGCTGAGTGCTCTAGGATTGCTGAGCATGAGCTGGGCATATGTCGAGACACGCCAGCCCTGTTGGACGGGTTGCTTGCTCTGGCTGAGAATGAAGCTCAGATGGACTTGTTCCTTTCGTCAAGTGAGACCGTGAGGATAAGAATCATCCAGAAGCTCGCCAGCAACCCTCCGCCGGTGGACCCCTAGAACACCTTCCATCTAATGCATGTAGCAAGGGTGCAGTAGTAGGACTGACCGAGTAGTACCTTTTGCTGGAGAAGGAAGGGATGCTTTTGGTTGTGATGTATGTTGTAGTGCGTACGTGTGTGTGGTTTCATTTCTTTCTTTTGAAGAACTCAGAACTCTATGTTGTGATTTGTTTGGAAAGACCTTTCAATGTTATAATTTGTTTGATCAACAATGTTTGTTGCACCATGAATTCTTATGTGTTTGTTTGCAACTTTTTGGGCATTATGATGGGACTGATTGTGTTGAACCAAATGCTGACAACTCTGTGCTGTAAATGTGGCAGGCTAAGAGTTCTTGGTATGATGCGCGAAGGGAGGAGTTGCTGATGCAGTTGGAGAAGGAACAAGACGAGTTGCTGGACCAGATGATGGAAGATGCTGAGGAGGATGAGTTCATCTTTGGTATGTACCAATATGCAATGCACTGTGACAAGTACCTGTCTAGAGCTGAGTATAGGGTTCCTAAAATGAGTGGCATTGAATGGGTTCATGCTAAAACGGCCAGTGACAAGTCATGTTACAACATGTTTAGAATGACCCCTACAATGTTCTTTACCTTGCATGACCTTTTATGTGATAAGTACGGTTTGAAATCGACAATGAAGTCGACTTCTTTTGAAGCTCTAGGGATGTTCTTATGGATGGTTGGGGCACCACAGTCTGTTAGGCAAGCTGAGGACAAATTTGAGAGGTCCTTGGGGACTGTCTCAAAATGTTCAACAGAGTCTTGAATAGCCTTGTGCAGCTAGCAGCAGACATCATTAAGCTAGTTGACCCAGAGTTTAGAACATTGCATCCAAGGCTAACAAATCCTAGGTTTTATCCACACTTCAAGGACTGCATAGGGGCTATAGATGGTACTCATGTCCAATGTGTAGTGCCAAATGACATGTTTGTTCAGCACTTGTGCCGCAAGGGAATCACTACACAAAATATCATGGCTTGTTGTGACTTCGACATGAGATTCACCTTTGTGAATGCTGGTTGGCCTGGATCTGTTCATGACATGAGAGTGTTCAATGACTCGACAACAACATATAGCGCTGTGTTCCCACATCCACCTCAAGGTACTGAGTAATTCGTAGAAATATGTGATTGTAATAGATGATGTCACTGTGACTAACTTATTGTTGCCGATGCAGGAAAATACTATCTCGTGGACTCGGGCTATGCGAACAAATAGGGGTACCTAGCTCCTTACAAAGGAAACAAGTACCATCTGCAGGAGTTTCGTGACGGGCCGGAGCCACAAGGTAAAGAGGAAATCTTCAATTATGCTCACTCTAGCCTTAGAAATGTTATTGAGCGGGCATTTGGAGTTTTGAAAATGAAGTGGCGCATGTTGCAAAAGATCCCTCCATATGCACCTCAGAAACAATCGAAAATCATTGTTGCATGTATGGCCCTGCATAATTTTATGAGAAGCAGTGGCATACCAGATAAGCACTTTCATAGGTGCGACAATAATGAGAACTATGTGCCGCGACAAGCGTATGAGAATCAGCCACCACCTGAGATTGTTGAAGATGGTCCAAACCCGATGGCTACATTCCGTGACTCGCTTGCTTATGCTATGGCAACTGGTTCCTAAAATTTTTGTGGTTCTTCACAAGTTTGTTTATTTGATTGGTACGGTTTCTGTGAATGTTTGAGGACAGTTTTGTATTCATTCGATTTTCTGTGAATGTTTGAGGACTTATATGAGCTGTGATGTTCATTGTAACATTGATGAGCCCAGTATGTGGTTGTAATAGGTAATAAATGTTGTAATAGGATGATTACAGATTATTTGTAATAAAGTGTGCATGAACAGTTTCTGTAATTTCATTGCATATATACTTTGAACTCTATATACGTTGCATGCAGCCCAGAAAACCACAGCAACTGCATGTGCATGGAGTTACATGGGATACATTTAATGCAGCTGGAGTAAACAACATGCAGTTTTGCAAAATGTTTTGGTGAAGTAAACACCAAAACCAAAATACTTCTTGGCAGCATTTTGGTGTGCTCAACATTCTGTTTGGGATTTTGCTATTTTGCAAAATAGTTCAGGAACTAAACAAGGCCCAAGCAAATGCTGCATGTCGTACGGTTTAGTGGACCAGTTGAACGGGCGGCCAATTGCGAGCATGCGGGCAGTTGAACGGACGTGAGCGCTAGCGCCGGGGGCAGTCCCGTCCATGCGAGCGGCTGCCAGAGCAAGACGTCAAGTTTAGCGAAATTGGTTTAGAAGTCCAGAACGTCGGCTTTTACGGTATAGAGGGAGTACTAAATTGCGAAAATTTTAATCTGCCAAAATTTTCTGCCCTTCCCAAGTCGGCCCGCCCACGCGTCCTTGAGTCCGGATGGATGGAATCGTGGCTTCTGCTACCGAGAGGAAAAAAGAATAAAAGTTTTTTTTAGGATTTCTAATATAAAATTTTCTTTATATATTACAGCACATTGAGAATAAACAAAAGTATAGGAGCCTAAATGCAAAATGTTTATCCTATTAATTTGCTTTTCTTTTATTATTTAAATCGGCTGAAAATTGATAAACACATAGTAATTCATAGAAAAATCTAAAATTTACAAAACAAATTTTGTTCAACTCCACATATATAGATCCATGCAGTAAAAAATATCATAAATTTTATTATATTTTTTATTGGAGATGCTTGCCTATGCTTTTTAGTGAAAATTTGATCGCGTAGTAATTCATAGAAAAATCTAAAAATTACAAAACAAATTTTGTTCAGCTCCACATATGTAGATCCATGCAGTAAACAAAAAATATCACAAATTTTAGTATATTTTTTGTTGAAGATGCTTGCCTATGTTTTTTAGTGTAAAATTGAAATTGTAGTTATCTTGCTTCAATTATTATAAAATTTTTATGGTAGTCTATTTAACGTGATAATTGGTTGTGGTAAAAGTTTTAGCACCATTTCTGCATATCTCACTAATTTACTAATTTACCTAATTTTATGCTTGAGGATACTTACACACTTCATAAATGCATGTATTCATAACCTACATACATTTAACTGATATATCATATTTCATAGGAATCTAATCTAAATAAAAAAAGTTAGCAATAATCTTCTCATGTTTTAATATAATACTAAGGTATATTAAGAGATAATATTAGAGTAAGATAAGGTTTGACTAATTTCTATTATTATTATTAAATAAATATGTCTCCAAGCTACATATTATTGTAAATATTAATTATCTAATACCATAGATGTCATGGTTATCAATAAAATAGTGGAATTTAAATTTTATAAAAAAAATAAATATAAATAGATATGTAACATTATGTCATCATTTTCTATGGCTATTTAATATTTTTCTGCCCCTACAATGCACAGACATATTTGCTAGTATTAATAAAAGAGCAAAATACATGTATTTGGATTACCAAAGTCTAAAAATATACCAAATGTCATCTAAAACAAAGTGACAACATTTCAAGTGTCGTTTTAGCAAGGTTCACAATTAAATTTCTATAATAACAAAGTTCATTGTTTAGAGTTCTATAATAACAATTTTCTCGCCAGGATTGGTTGAGATGGCGGCTTCGCCGTGAAACTAGTCGACGCCACCTGCGCTACCTGGGCCGTCGCCTGCGTGCCCGCCGGCCCGGATAATATATATATATATATATATATATATATATATATATATATACCGGGCCTCCGTTGTTGCTTTCCAAATCCTTGTTTAGTACGAAAAAAAATTTCTCTAAAAAAAAAGATGCGAAAAAATTTTGGATTTCGCTATTGTAATACTTTATTTGTTTGTGGCAAATATTGTTCAATCATGGACTAACTAGGATCAAAAAATTCGTCTCGCGATTTACACTGTGCAATTAGTTTTTATTTTTATCTATATTTAATGTTTTATACATGTATCGAAAGATTCGATGTGACAAGAAATCTTAAATTTTTTTTTGATTTTTGGGGTGGACTAAACAAGGCCAAAGTTCAGCAAGCCAACATCAGGTAGCATATCTATAAATTTTGGCTATCAATTGAAGTACCAAAAACTGACACACCAATCTTTGTAGGCATAATAATCCCTGTTGCGGGCTAACCCATTCTCCTGGGGCGGGTCTGCGGACGTGGAGGCCGAAGTCCAGGACATCGCCAATGCCGGATGGCGACGAAGCCGAGTACCGCCCGCCCGCGCCTTTTGCTCGCCGTGGCCGTGCCCATGTTGTTCCCGGCCACTCATCAGCGTCATCGATCGTGCGCGCCTTCTTCGTGCCGCTCGTCTTCTGCCGCACAGTCGGCTTCGGCAGCAACGCCGCGCTGATGGGCGCTGCCTGCCATACTCGACCGGCAGAGTATGCAGCGAGAGCGAGGTCTGAACTTGATCTTCTTGTGTCCGAGTATGCAGTCAAGGCTGAACTTGATCTTTGTATGTGTGCAGACTGCAGAGTGCAGACCATGATGAAGAGTGTGCCCTTGACATAGCGAAGAATTCATGCATGAACATTGCACGGCGAAAGCAATATCGGATGAGTGAGTGTGATGAGGTATTTGCAGTTTGCACTGCCCCAGCTATACCCCTATCGTGAGTCGGGGCTGAAATTGGAGAGCCGGAATGAGCAGATGGTTTTGACTTTTTGTCTACTGTTGGTTTTTTTTTTCTTTCGATAATGGTGTCTACTGCTGTTGACCATGGATTTCACTCCTGTATGTTTGCTCGCTCGAGGATTTCTGCACTCTGCAGCATATTGTTCTTGAGACAAGAATAGGCCCATACTAGTGTGTTCAACTGAAATGCCAAGGAAGTGTTCAAGTGTGCCAAGATCTGACATTTGGAACTCATGACAGAAGGATGAAATAATACAACTGAGCAGGGTAGTGTTGTTGGCAGTGAGAATGATATCGTCAACATACAAGAGCAAGTACACTGTTTGGTTTCCTGACTTGAGAATGAATAGAGAGGAGTCACTTTTTACAGCCTGGAAACCCAAGGTCAAAAAAAGTGGTGAATTAGAGGAACCAGGTTCTTGGGGATTGGCGAACTGATTGTAGATCAGCTGGTTAGGTTTTGTGATGGAACCTGCCGACCCGGGTTCTCATAGAGGTAACTACGCTCATGTATGTGAGCGTTTGTGTCTGTAACTGGGTCTCGCGAAAAACAAAGGTTCTTGGGGATTGTTTTAGGCCATATAGTTATTTGTTGATCTTGCACGCATATTTTGGATGGTTTTGATCAACCAAACCAGAGTGTTGTTGGGCATAGACGCAGGGGCGGAGCCAGGATTTGAACATAGGGGGGCCGTGCAAATCAAAAACAATCATGTGTGTCAAAATATTACATGACAAAGGTGTACATAGCACCAAAATAAATATTTGCGACAAAAAAGCAGAAAAAATAAAGAGAAATTAATTATTCTCAAGCCCCTAACCTTTACCTGATCAATCTATTTCTTTGGCCAGGAAAAGAATCACAGTAAAACAAGTAGTTAAACGGGGGCAAAATTAATTAGTACTAGATCCTAACATCAAATGACAAACAATCAGTTACATATCTTTTAGCCTCAGACAAGGCGATCACTTAAACGGGTAAAATGGTCATTTAAATAGAAGGTTAAACCAAAACACCATACCACTGTTAGTGTTTAAAAGTTGAGTATACGTACTTAATGACCATTTAGAATTTAGACGAATAATGATAGAAACATAGGAGATAAGAAAGATAATAGGAAGACTAATGCTAAATAATATAGATCCCATTGTTGGAGATCAATTCAAAAGGATTCAACAAAAAAACGCTGATTTTCAATTAACTAGCTAATTAGAGTGTGTGGTAGGAGACAAACTAATGTTTGATAGGCAATAATAAAAATAAAAAATATGAAGAAAATATTAGAAAGATCTAGATTTTATTTATATAAGAAACTATTAGAGATCAATATGAAATAAGAATAAAAATCTTAGTACAGATAATATCATTATAACTAGTTAATTAGACAATTAAGCACCTAATTTAGAGTATGTATTAAGGGAGTTATGAGAAAGTTGGGGGGTGCCAGGCCCCCCTCAGCCCCCCCCTTCCCTCCGCCACTGCATAGACGGTTTCAGAGAGACTAGCAATGCAAGCAAGACATTCTTGACATCCAATTGATGAATTGGTCATGAATCGGCAGTGGCAATGTTTAGGACTGTTCTGATTGTTGTTGGTTTGATGACATGACTGAATGTCTCTTCATAATCGACACCTGCCTGTTGAGAACAGCCAGGATGGAAAATTGGTTCGATGAAAACAGGATGTTTCATATGATCGGAGCTGCAGCTACATGCATTTGTCATTCTGCAGCAATGAGACCACGAATGGGGCAGGTAACATAGTTTGCTGTTTGCAACACCTTTTCCCCATTCATGAGTGACTGACAACAAAGGATCAAAACGTGACCTGGTGGAATAAATTTTGCATTCTTTCAGGACATAAGTCAAAGAATCCCTTTTTACCCATTGAAGAATATATAGAAACTTTTCTTCCTGGCATTCTCCAATAATCAGTAAACAATCTTTTATGCATTTGGCTGCCGCTGGCCCAAGCATGCTCGAGGGAGGGTTGGTTTGGCGGCCGCCAGCAATTGATTCGCGACACCACCATTGTGGAAGGTGACCTTCTGCAGGTTGATTTTCACATCAGTAATTTATTTATTTTAGTTGTCATGTCACACAAATCAAAAGGCTTTGTAAGATCAAATGTGTGCTTCCGATTAGTTGTTGATTGAGACCTGAGTTGTTCAACGTTTGTCTCCACACACTCAAATCAGGTTTGTAGTATTCATCACTCTTGCTTCAACGTAATACCACAACTAATGCACAGTTAACTTAGAAGTTAGAAGATAGTGCAAAGGAGAGGCTTCTGTGCTACCGTGAAAGGGTTGCCGTGGCTTTTGCTTAGATAAGCATGCCAGCTGATCTATACTGATTAATTCTTGGTTTGTAGCTTTGTCCTCACAGATGCATATTTGAACTTCTACAAATATCTTGGGTAAGTTCTGAATAAAATGGTTCTGGTACCAGCATTGAGATCTGTAGCTTTTACTTCGTGTTCAACGTCATGCAACATTGCATGCCTGCAAGAAACTAAACTATCCCAAATCTGTCAATACGATGCCTCGTATCTTGGTGGCTATCGCCTGCGTCAGTACGCTTATAAGCCGGCATCAGGGCCTTCTCAAACGAGGGGGGGCATCATCATACTATGGAGCGACTGCCGTGTAAGCTGCACTGACATCACCATTGGAGAATTCCATGTCTCCATGAATGTTCAACTGAAAGACTTGAACACCAGCTTCCTGCTTACTGTGGTATATGGGCCATCGCGTCGTCGTGCGGACAAGTTACGATTCCTCGATGAATTAAAAGCACTAAAGCCAGCGCCTAGCACGCGGTGGCTCATCACAGGCGACTTCAACCTCATCTACAGAGCCGCAGATAAAAACAATAGGAACCTAAGCCCACGCCTAATGCGCCATTTTCGTGAGGCGCTAGATGAGTGTGATCTTGCTGAAATTAGCCTGCAGAACCGAAAGTTCACTTGGAGCAATGAGAGGCAACAACCCACGATGTCAAGGCTCGATCGTTTTTTCTGTAACGCAGATTGGGACGCCACCTTTAGCACCCACACCCTGAACGCGTTGTCGACATCACTCTCCGATCATTGCCCTCTTTTGTTATCTGACCAATCAGGACCTAGAACGCCTAGCTCATTCAAGTTTGAAAACTTCTGGATCAGACTCCCGGGCTTCAAAGACGTTGTCAAGAATGCATGGGATACTACATTGGAGCACCATGAGCCGTTTCATGTCCTGTACCACAAGCTGCGCTCTACCTCACAAGAGCTGAAAGCATGGAGTAAGGAAATTATCTCTGATGCCAAAAATCTTTATTTCATGGCGCAAGAGATCATCCTAAGGCTTGATATTGCCCAAGAAAATAGGAATCTCACGGCTGCTGAACTGTTGCTGCGGGCAAAGCTCAAAAAAAGAATTTTGGGGCTAGCAGTGATCGAAAGAGCTAGGTCCAAGCAGGCTTCGAGACTGTCGTCCATCAAGCTGGGCGATGCCAACACAAAATTTTTCCACCGCAAAGTAAATGCGAGAAGGAGGAAAAACTACATCCAGAGGTTGAGGCATGGCCAGGGTTGGGCGATAAACCATGACGACAAAGCCTCTATAATACAGGACCATTTCTCGAACTTCATGAGGCACCCTCTAGAACGGCAGCAGGACATAAATTGGGACGAGCTGAATCTGCCATCGCACGATCTGAGCGGACTTGACGCAGTGTTCACCGAAGAGGAGATAAAGCTTGCTATTCACCAAATGCCATTTGACAAAGCACCGGGGCCAGATGGATACACTGGTGCTTTTTTCAGATCGTGCTGGGACATCATCAAGGTCGATGTCGTCAATGCGGCAAATGCCTTCCATTCACTGCGTACAAGTAGTCTTGCGCTCCTCAATTCAGCCAACGTGGTGTTGATCCCCAAAAAGGATGGCGCTGAAGCTATTACTGACTTCCGACCCATTAGTTTAATCTATTCCTTTGCTAAAATACTCGCCAAGGTTCTCGCACTAAGGCTAGCACCCCATATGAGCTCCATTGTCTCCCCAGCACAAAGTGCTTTCATCAAAAGGCGAAGCATCCGCGACAATTACATGGCTGTCCGCAACGCGATAAGACGCTACCATAATTCTAAGCTGCCAACTATATTCCTTAAGCTCGACATCACCAAAGCTTTCGATTCAGTAAGATGGGAATATCTCCCCACGCTGTTGGATAAACTCGGTTTTCCTAGTCGATGGCAAGACTGGATCGCGGCGCTTCTATTCACCTCGTCGACGAGGGTGCTATTGAACGGCATCCCAAACGCGCCTATCAAGCATGGCAGAGGGCTTCGCCAGGGCGATCCGCTGTCACCTCTGTTGTTCGTCATAGCAATGGATCCACTGCAAAAATTGCTCGATCTGGCAACCGAAAAAGGATTTCTGTCTAGGCTAAGGGGAAGAGCAGCCCAACTTAGAGCTTCAATGTATGCTGATGACACGGCCATCTTCGTGAAGCCAACAAGGAAAGACATCTTAGCTTTGGCTGAACTCCTAACATTATTTGGCGAGGCTTCAGGATTGAAAACTAACTTCCAAAAATCGACAATAATCCCTATACGGTGTGAAGGATTAAATCTTAATGAAATCCTTGCTGGCTCCCCGACGGAAATTTCATGCTTCCCAACTAAATACCTAGGCCTGCCGTTAACACCTCAGCGACTAAGGCGAGTGGACTTCCAGCCTCTGGTAGACAAAACGGTCAGCAAGCTCACTATATGGAATGGGCGCCAAATTAACCCGGCGGGTCGCTCGACCCTAGTTAAAGCTGTCCTTACTTCGCAAGCAGTCTACTTCCTCACGTCCCTCCGTGCGCCAAAAGGAATAATCAAGGACATCGATCGGCAGAGAAAGACATTCCTGTGGGCAGGTGCTGAAACGCTAACAGGAGGAAAGTGCAAGGTCAATTGGCCGAGGTCAGCTAGACCCAAATACTCTGGAGGCTTGGGCATCCTCCACTTGGGGAAATTCGCAAGGGCGCTAAGATTGCGATGGCTGTGGCGACAATGGTCTCCAAATTTTGATGGTAGACTTGGGGATGAGACCCCATGCAACAAGATTGACAAGCTTCTCTTTGCGGCATCCACGACATTGACAATAGGGGATGGGGGAAAAGCGTTGTTCTGGACAAGTGCATGGCTTGACGGCCAACGGCCTTGTGACGTTGCGCCACACCTCTTCTCCACTTCCAGAAGGAAGAACAGAACTCTGCAACAGGCATTCCGTGATAATAATTGGATTCGTGACATCAACATTCAGCATCAAAGTTTCTCTGCCCAACACTTAGTTGAGTACACACACCTTTGGCAAGCAACTAGGCGCATAACTCTAAGAACGGGCACGCCAGATAGCCTTGCATGGAAATTTGAGGAAAATGGCGAATACACAGCATCCTCTGCTTACCACGCCCAGTTTGTTGGTGCAACTAAAAACACCTTTGAGGCACTCATTTGGAAACCTTGGGCGCCACCCAAATGCAAATTCTTTAGCTGGCTTGCGATTCAGAATCGAGTTTGGACTGCAGATAGATTGGAAGCCCGGAGATGGCCAAACCAAGGAACTTGCACTCTATGTCGACTCCATGCGGAGTCAGGCCTGCACCTGTTCAAGGACTGCAGGTTCACGAAGCGCCTGTGGAAGGAAATCTCCACATGGGCGCAAAACTCCTACCTGCACCCAAGTGCATGGCCACCAAGCAACACGATCGAGGAATGGTGGACGGCGATATCAAATGCGCCGAGTACAAGTAGGAAAGGTCTACGTTCACTCATTATACTAGTATGCTGGGAGATCTGGAAGGAGAGAAATGCGAGAGTGTTTGAGCACAGAGAGTCCGCCAATTTTGTGGTACTTCAGAGAATCAAAGATGAGGCGAGGTTGTGGATCTTGGCAGGAGCAAAGCACCTCTCTTCTTGCATCCAACGACATCATCATCGTTCTGTACCCTAGTTTTTTTGAGCTTCTTTTTCTTGCTTTGCTTTGCTTACTTGTCGTCTGTTCCTTTAGCTGTGTACAGAGCCCAGTTGGCTGGGGTTCTATAGTGCCTGTCTAGGCGATCCCTTCTTTTTAATACAGCAGGCAGCTCTCCTGCCGGTTCGTTTCAAAAAAAAAAAATTCAATGAAGTCAACTACGTGAACTATGATAATTGAACTGAATGGTAGTAATTTAGGAACTGTAATTGATACTAATTAACTTCGTTCTGGGAATCAGTTTGTATAGTCATGCAAGATAGTTTTTTTCCTTCAGATTTAGTGCTTACCCCATTAATGTTATTTTAATTTATTCTTGTCGCAAATGTCTTGTCTAATTGGTTAAAAATTAAACGAAGTCTCCTGTCTGCACTTTGGGGTGAGGTTTTCTAACTGAGTTTTTTCTAGCAGTGTGGGCAATTCGACAACAGAATTATGCACATTTTTTTGTTTGCGGACCTGATTTGCACACAGCTAAATTGCTCCTAAATGATTTGCAGGTTCAGGGTATTGAGGAGGATGTGGGTAGATCGATTACAGACCCGGCTGAGCTTCTCACTTCAACTTCCCACATACAATACTTCTGAATTTGTCAATTTGATAGCTTCAAAATAGTGTACTCCAAATGTGCAGAATTATTGGTTACTTGAGTAATCAAGCATGTAATGTTGAATACCTCTTATTTTGGTGCTTTTTACCCTTTTGTGAATGGAATCGTATCAATAGTAATATTTATTTATATAAGGCGTTACACATTACATTATTTTATTCATTCAAATTTTAGGTGCGCATAGCAACATAAGCCTATGTTTGAAGTATGTGAGATCATGTAATGAAAAATTGGCTTGATATGAAATTGGCATTGCAAAGTGATTTGAATTATGGCATAATTTGATATGCATGTGTTGTCTATATATGGTTGTGATAGCAGGTGATTTGGAATTGTTGCATGACATGCTCGTGTGAGGTGTTGTGCGGATTGACTTGAGTCAAGTCTTGGACTTGGGCTCGTACTTGTCGCTTGTTTGTTCATGTGCAGGTGTTAGCTTGAGGCAGAACGTGGTCGATGACGGACTGGAACTAGGTTCAAGGAGGAACTGAGGTTTCGGGACTAAGTTCAGGGAGGAACTGAGGTCCTATCGGTCATGGATGTCATGCGAGATGTTCGGTGGGCTAGAGAACTGAGTTGCATGTTGCATGGTGAACTTGGTTTGGTCAAGTGACGATTAGAAAAAGAAGGAAGACTAGCTTGGATGGCTGGTGGCACCATCAAATTTTGACCAGGATGTGGCAATTGGCAAGGAGAGGTTCACGCAACTATTTTTGGCTTGGTGGCGTGGAGCTTGGTCATGGTGCAGACCATGTGAACGGTTGTAGTACCTTTGAGGCTTGAATCAGCATGCAGGACTGCCTATAAAAGGTGGACATCGTTGTCTGTATGATGAGAGAATTGCAGAGGCACACGAGTGCAACCCATAGAAAAGAGAGGCAGCGCATGCTGGATTAGCCGGTAGTTGTTTTAAGTGCTTCGGGAACTTTTGTAGAGTTCTCTTGTGGATGCTTGTAAGTTGCATCTTGTGAACATATTATGAGAGCAATGAAGTCCAATTATCTCATATCAATGTGATGTTAATCGCGTTCTACATATCAGCTTCTTGATTTACATGTCAAACCTTTTGTTTCAGATTCATATCTTGTTTGCAAGTTTACATATGTTTATTTTGTTGCTAGGGTATTGTGCTAGTAATCTGAAAAGTCTCATGGCATAAGCTTTAATTGATGTCGCATAATAAAAAATAGAACTGGATCAGTTCCCGTCATTATCACACACAGTGACATTTTTATTTTATATCTCGAGTTCTAGACCTTCGATTAACATGATTCCAGTTGGGTTCATTTGCATATTTTATATAGTTTATTGTATTAAATTTTGAGGTCAATTGGAGCATATTTTTGGTCGAGTTTATTTCTATTAAAAGCACAATGTTCTGTCTTAATTAAAAAGGGCTTACTTTGGTTTTGTGTTTAGGGTGAACTTTAGATTTTAATTTTGGCTTACGCAATCATTCACCCCCCTCTGATTGCCTATCCTAGGGTATATCAATCCTACAAGTGGTACCAGAGCTAGGTTCTTTTTCTAATTGATCTTAACCTGTAATTAGAAAATATGGCGACAGATAGATATTCGGCAAAACCTTGTGTTTTCGATGGTGTTGATTTTCAGTTCTGGAAAGCAAAGATGGAGTCCTATATTCAGGCACAAGGCTTCACTATTTGGGAGAAGGTCTACAAGCCTTATGAAGTGCCTGAGATTGATGGTGTGACTACGGCAAACATAGCACAAGTAGAAGCTAACAGCAAGGCGAGGAACTATATTATTCAAGGGCTTGGTAAGAGTGACTTCGATCGTGTTGTGCATCTCAAATCTGCATATCAGGTATGGAAAGCACTGTGTGATTACCATGAAGGCTCATCTACAATTAAAGAAGTACGCCAAGATATGTATAAAAAGGATTACATGCGTTTTGAGATGAAACCTGGTGAAGCATTAGATGATTTCTTTGCTCGTTTTAATAAAATTTTAAGTAATCTACGTGCAGTTAATGTTACATATACTGATGCTGAAAATGCACGTCAATTACTTGGAGCTCTAGATATGTCTATTTGGGAGATGAAAGTTACATCTATTAGAGAATCTACTGTGATGAGTACACTTACTTTAGATGTGCTTTATTCTAAGCTGAAAACTCATGAACTAGATGTTTTTGCTAGAAAAAATATTGCTAATAAATCAATAGCTCTAGCTTCACAATCAAGCCATTTTAATGGTGATAACACTTCCACCAGCTATGCACTATCTTCTTTGTCTTCACTAACTGATGAACAGCTAGAACAACTCTCGGAACAAGATTTGGCACTTATTTCTACACGCTTCACAAGAGCTTTGCAAAATGTGAGATCAAGGAAGAGAGGATACAGTGGCCCCCAAAAGTGCTTTGAGTGTGGAGATCCAAATCACATCCGTCCCAAGTGCCCAAAGTTTTTGGCAAGAGTTGCAAAAGATAAAGATGACGAAGAAGATGAAATCGAAAGAACAAAGAAGCACACAATAAGAAGCAATAAGAAGAAGGGCTATTTGAATCGCAAGGTGGTGCATCGTGTTCTTTCTGCTCTTGAGCAAGTTAACATGAGTGATGTCGACACTGATAGTGAGGATGACACTTCCAATGGAAAGAAAAATTTAATTGGGCTTTGTCTCATGGCAAGTAGTAAAAGCTCCAATGACAATGATGCTTCTGATGACAGCTACAATGAGGTAGAACCTTCTTATGATGAGTTAGCTAAAGCTGTTGAAAAACTTGGTACCTTACTAGAGAAAAGAAATAAAAAGATTAAGAAACATGCTGTTTTGATTGAATCTTTATATGCTGAAAATGACCGATTAAAAACTTTAATTCCTGATGTTGATTCTTGCAAATCATGTGATATAGTGTATACTGAGCTTACTTCATTAAGGGACATGCATGCTTTGACTTTGGAACAACTTAAAGTTGAAAAGGATAAAAATGAGAAACATGTTTGTGCTACTGTTGAACCAACTTCTTGTGATAAATGTGAATTGCTTAAACTAAAACTGAAAGATGCTGATGTTAAAATAACACAATTAAAAGAAAACTTTGATATTCATGAGGTTCTTTCATGCTCTAATTGTGGTAAAAATGATAAAACTAAAAAGGATGCATGTGAAAATTGTGCTACCCTTTTGAAACGTATTGATTACTTGCAAGGAAAGATGGGAACGAAAATGTTGAATCAAATTTTGGAACAAAAGACTAGCACACACAAAACAGGCTTAGGTTTTGATCCTTATGCTCATTCTAAGTCTCATGCACCAATTATTTCCAAATCTCTTGGTAATGGTAAGTTTGAAATAGCTAATGAAACTAAAAAGACAGGTTTTAAATCTGTTGGTACTATGTCATCTTCTAATCAAGAAAATGTTAATGTCGCTTCTACTAATTATAAAAAATATAAAGTTAAATATACTTGCAGTCATTGTGGTAGAGAGGGTCACATTGTGCAATTTTGTTTTAGACTAGCCAAACAACAAAATAAAGAAAAAGCTAAGGCTAGATCTTATTTGAGAAAGACTTATTCTTTTGTGACCAGAAATATGGGTGGTACTCAATCTAAAATTTTATGTAAGAACACTCGTTCTGTGCCTACATTTGCTAGCGGTCGTGTGTCTCAGTACTGGATTCCTAAATGTTTAATTTCTAACCCCAGTACTGAGGCCTCGACATCTTGTGTTTCTATGTAGGCTTCTCGAGCGAGGAAGGAGAACATATGGTTAGTGGACTCTGGATGCTCATGTCATATGACTGGTGATAAAGGTTGGTTCTCCTCCCTCTCCCATGCATCTCAAGCAGAAACTGTCACGTTTGGAGATGCTACTTCTACACCTGTCATGGCAAAAGGTATTGTGAAGGTAAATGACAAGTTTATGTTTAAAGATGTGGCTCTCGTTGAGAACTTGAAATTCAATTTGCTCTCTGTCTCACAAATGATTGATGAAGATCTTGAAGTATGTTTTAAAAAAGGTGAATGTAAAGTGTTAGATTCTTCAGGTGATATAGTTTTTAAAATTTCAAGATTTGGAAGAGTTTTCAAAGCAGATTTTGATGACGTACATGGTGCTAAATTTAGATGTCTAGTTGCCAATGTTTCAAAAGGCTTATTCTTTTGGCATCGTAGACTTGGGCATGTTGGTTTTGATCATCTCACGCGTGTTAGTGGTATGGATCTTATACGTGGTTTACCTAAACTTAAAAATGAAAGCGATGTAGTGTGCTCTTCTTGTAGACATGGTAAGATGTGTGCAGGTTCACATCCTCCACTTACTATGGTCATGACAAATGCACCTGGGCAGCTTCTACACCTTGATACAGTTGGACCATCGAGAGTTCAGTCTTTTGGTGGTAAGTGGTATGTACTTGTGATTGTTGATGATTTCTCTAGATACTCCTGGGTTTACTTTATGGCATCTAAAGATGAGGCTTTTGGGCATTTTAGAAGTCTTGTTCTTAGATTATCTATTGATCACCTAGGATCTCTTAGAGCTATAAGAACTGATAATGGAACTGAATTTAAAAATTCTTCATTTGATCATTTTTGCACTAAAAAAGGTATTGATCATCAGTTTTCATCACCATATGTTCCACAATAAAATGGTGTAGTTGAAAGGAAAAATAGAACTTTGGTTGAGATGGCTAGAACAATGCTAGATGAATATGAAACTCCAAGAAAATTCTGGGCTGAAGCTTTGTCTACTGCATGCTATATTTCAAACCGTGTGTTTTTGAGATCCAAACTTGGTAAAACTGCATATGAGCTTCGTTTTGGACATAGGCCAAGTGTATCACACCTTAGAGTTTTTGGGTGCAAATGCTTTGTGTTAAAATCTGGAAACTTAGACAAATTTGAAGCTAGATCAACAGATGGCATTTTTCTTGGTTACCCCACTCATTCACGTGGCTATCGTGTGCTTGTTTTGGCAACTAACAAAGTGATAGAAACGTGTGAAGTTACTTTTGATGAGACTAGTCCTGGCACTAGTCTAAGTGATGCAGGTACAAGTGCATATGTTCAGGGGGAGAGCATATTTATTGATGGAGAAGAAGATGAGGATGACGAAGATGAGGTCACAATTCATACTATTTCTCCGCCTCAAGTTCCTACTGCACCTTCTACTACTACAGCAACAATTGGACATCCACAAGCTACTGCTTCATCTACACATGTCGAAAATGAACAAGAAGATGCTCCAGAAATTTCAGCCCCTCGTCACATTCAAAGGAGACAACTACCTGAGCAAATGATTGGAGATTTAAATGAAAGAGTAACAAGGTCTAGGTTTGTTGATACTGAATCATATGCTCATTCTGCTTTTGTTGCTTCTTTTGAGCCCAAAGATGTATGTCATGCATTAACTGACGAATCTTGGATCAATGCCATGCATGAAGAATTAGAGAATATTTGTCACACCCAAATTTAAGGATAAATTTGAGTACAATAAGCTCATGTGCGCCCCAGGAATAGTCGCGCACACAAGTCGACAAATTACAAATGTATCATCACAAGTGTCTTACATATCGTTATTACAACACAAATATATCAAGGTCTGCGACAAACGGAAAAAAAAACTCATACTAGCTATGAAAGATAACTCCAACACAGGGACGACCGACTGGGGGATCGCCAACCTCGAAGTCCTCAGGGAATTCCTTGTAGAAGCTGTCATCTGTTACCCATCCGGGATTTTGTCCAAAAAGAAAGATAAAGACAAGCGTGAGTACATCTCGTACTCCGCAAGCATAACATAGGATTTTATGCGGCTCAAAAAGGTCAGACACTGGCTACTGCAGTTAGCATTTTAATTGGTCAATGTTTTAATCCTATTTAATCATCAATTATGCTTAAGCTCCCGATTAGCCCAAATGAGCACATGATAATAACACCGTTAACCTTCACGGCTAACATCATCACCATCACGGTTAAACCACATTAATCATCACGATCAATGCGTCAGATTTTCATAAGTTATTTCCCATAACCGTCCACACCCAACTATTCCGTAAGGGTCCAAGGCCGCTCATGTTCGAGAGCACGGCTAGTATACCAGTTTGATCAAACTCTACGCAGAGGTGTGCACTTTTCCCGTAAGTCGTGTTACCCATATGCCCGGGGTTTGCAAGACCCACTAACACTGCCAAGGTGAGCGGGCAGGGAACACTATGAAGCCTTCCGTAGGCCACGTCTAACCAGTTAGGGCCGCGAGGTTTCCTCGGCAGGCAGATATAGAGAACCCCCCTTTCCTATGGCACATTTCCATCACGGCTATACACATAGGAACAGAAGCAGTTCT
Source organism: Sorghum bicolor (assembly GCF_000003195.3). Classification (NCBI taxonomy): domain Eukaryota; kingdom Viridiplantae; phylum Streptophyta; class Magnoliopsida; order Poales; family Poaceae; genus Sorghum; species Sorghum bicolor. Next base: position 53,423,553 of record NC_012871.2, on the reverse strand, counting down.
ATACCCAAAGTGGCAAGCCCCTCTTGCGCCCTTTCGGGTAACCTCTAACCAGCTAGATGAGATCCTATTACTGAGCTAAAGTTAGAGCCATATAACCATCACGGTTGCACTGTAAGTCCCGGATAGTCGCTTACAGAGAAGTCCTTACGGAGGGTCTAGGTCAACTCGACCGAAGTCAATTGCACCATAGCCCTTTTTCCCAACATTTATCATCATACTCATTAAAGTCAGAGTGATAGTAAATTCTCAATTAATTAAAGCACTAGCAAAGCTACCCACATGCATTCTACCCATAGGTGTCATAAATATATAGTCAGGTAGCTAGGATGTCCTTAGGGTTACCAAATTAGACACATGCAGATGCGTAATTAATTAAGTGAATAGGTGTACAAGGGAAACCCATGTTATACTTGCCTTCAGTGAAGGGGAACTGCTGCTGGTCCTGCTGCTCCTCGTAGTAAAATGGATCACCCACGGACACGTCACCGTCTGCGCTCGATCGGTACCACACAACAACACGCATCCAGGTTCATTCGTACAAGCAAACAATCATTTAATTAGAACAGTACACCAACAGATCAAAAATGAAATAAAATATTTAAAAACAGAACCTACGTTTCGCTACGATCACATAGATACGAAAATCACGAAATTCGGAGCTAAAACGACCAAGTTACGACTTATCGACGATTTCCTATAGGCAATTAATTAATTAAACCTAACCCTGAAAATAAAAAGTTGCAAACTACAAAAACAGTGGTACTATCATGTAGAGAATTTAATTACGAACCTAACGCAATTCGAACGGGTCAAATCGGAGCTATAACGAATATTTTATGGCCAAAACAAGTTCAGTGGCATTTCTGTAATTTCCTGAAAAACGTATTTTGACCTAAATCGATAGAGTTTACGTTTTCCAAACAGCAAGACGTAAACAGCGAAATACGCTAAGGACCGCGGCCGAATTTCGAAATCTGGGAGGGGCTCTTTAAGCAAAATTTCCCCCCGAAGGGGTACGGTGCACCCTGGATCGTCCGATCGCGAACGCAGGGCCGAGATTAGAGAAGAAAACAGAGGGGGGGGAAGAGGAGCGGCGCGCCGGCCGGAGGGGAAGAAGGGCGCGGCGGCGGCCATGGTTGGCCGACCCAAGCTCACCGGCGAAAATCGATAGGGCGCTACGGGGCATGGTTTTGCGAACCGAAACTACCGGGAGAGAGAGGAGGTCGCGGCGAACTCGATTCCAACCTTAGCGCGGCCGGGGAGACCAAACGTGACCCGCTCCATGGCCGGTGGCCATGGAGCTCGCCGGAGCTCGCGGAAACCGGCCCTAGAGAGCACTGCAACGCTCGGGAGAAAGCCGAAAAGGTAGAGGAGGACGAGGCGCGCTCACCAACGCGAAGAAGGAGGACGAAAACGGCTCGGACGGCGTACTTCGATCGGAGGTCGCGGCGGCGGCTTCTCTCTGCGCGAGTACGGATGGAAACAGAAACGAGGAGAGGAAAACTGGCGAGGAGGAGAGGACGCGCGGCTCGCAGTCCACTACTTAACCAAGCGCGGGGAAGAGGGGAGGAGTCGTGGGGAGCGGGGGCGCGGGCTTGCGGCCAGACGGTTTCCAAACCGAGAGAGAGAGGAAAGAGCGGGGCGTCGGTTGGGAGAAGAGGGAGCTGACAGGCGGGCCCGTCCTGTCAGCGGGTGAGAGAGAGAGAGGGGGAAGGGAGGGGGAGGCGGCTGGGCCGGCCCAAGAAGGGGCGCGGGGGAGGGGGGGATGCTGGGCCTCCAGGCCGAAAAGGGGAAGGGAAAGGGAAAATTCTTTTTATTTTTTTTTAAACAATTTTTTTTTCAATGCATTTTCCAAATGGATTTTTAATCAGTTTGACATTTGTTTTCAAAACACTCATCACATAAAAGAAATGCTCCGGCATGAATGCAACATAAACATTTCTCTAAGTTTATTTATTTTCCCTATATTGAAATGCTCCGGCATGAATTTCTCCAAATTTTATTTATTTTCCCTATATTGAAATGCTCCGGCATGAATTTCTCCAAATTTTATTTATTTTCCCTATATTGAAAATGCTCACAAAATAAATTCATTTAAATTCATTTCATCTATTTAAAAAGAAACAAAATTTTTGGTTGTTACAAATCTACCCCCCTTAAAGATAATCTCGTCCTCGAGATTGAGACGGTGCTTACTCAAAGAGATACGGATAAGATTGTCTCAGCTCATCTTCTCTTTCCCAAGTGGCTTCTTCTTCTTTATATCGGTGCCACTGCACTTTGCACATCTTTATAACCCGACTCCGGGTGACTCTTTCCGCGGTTTCTAAGATCTTGATTGGATATTCCTCATAAGTTAGATCTCCTTCAACTGTGAGTTCCTCCAATGGAATTTGTTCCTCAGGCACTCGCAAACATTTCTTCAGTTGCAACACATGGAACACATCGTGAATACCCGACATACTCGCAGGCAACTCTAATTGATAGGCCACTTCTCCACGTCTCCTATGAATTCTGAACGGTCCAACGTACCTTAGTGCCAATTTTCCTTTCATATTAAATCTCCTGACACTTCTCATAGGTGACACCTTCAAGTACACATAGTCGCCTATCTCGAATGCCAAATCTCTTCTTCTAGTATCAGCATAACTCTTTTGCCGAGACTGGGCTACTTTCAAATTGTCCCGTATTTTCCGTACTTTTTCCTCTGCATCTCTAAGAACATCAGGTCCAAATACTTGACTCTCGCCAGTCTGATTCCAAAACAGAGGTGTTCTACATTTCCGCCCATACAATGCTTCAAACGGTGCCATATCAAGGCTTTTCTGGTAACTATTATTATATGAAAATTCAGCATATGGTAAACTAGTGTCCCAACTGGTGCCATTCTGTAACGCACACGCTCTCAACATGTCTTCTAGAATCTGATTTACTCTTTCAGTCTGCCCATCAGTTTGGGGATGATACGCGGAACTAAAGTTCAACTTTGTTCCCAATGATTCATGTACTTTATGCCAAAACTGAGATGTGAACTGTGTACCCCGATCAGACACGATCTTCTTCGGAACTCCGTGCAGACTCACGATTCTATCCATATATAACTTTGCCAACTTTGCACCATCATAGTTGGTCTTAACGGGCAAAAAGTGAGCAACTTTAGTGAGTCGATCCACTATTACCCAAATTGAATCATACCCACGCTGGGTGCGGGGCAATCCAGTGATGAAATCCATACCTACTTCTTCCCATTTCCACTCGGGCACTTGCATTGGCTGCAACAACCCCGCAGGTCTTTGGTGCTCGGCTTTCACCCTCTGACAAGTATCACATAACGCTACATACTCTGCCACATCTCTCTTTAATCCATACCACCAATATTTTTCTTTAAGATCTAGATACATCTTGGTGCTTCCGGGGTGAATTGAATATGCGGAGTCATGTGCTTCACGCAGGATTGCATCTCGGATGGATTTCACTTCTGGCACACATATTCTCTTCCCAAACCATAGTGTACCATTTTCATCTAACTTGAAACCCGGTGCTTTTCCAAGCACTACATTCCCTGAAATTTCTTTTAGTTTCTCATCTTCCAACTGACCTTTGCGGATTTCTTGCTCTAAGGTGGGCTCTAACTCCAATTCAACAGTGTTGTTCACTAAACCCAAATTGAGATGCGCTATTTCAGCTAGCAACTCTGTGGGAATGAAGGTCAATTGCAGCCCATTGGCATAACTCTTTCGGCTAAGTGCATCGGCAACAACGTTTGCCTTCCCGGGATGGTAATGCACTTCCAGGTCATAATCCTTTATTAATTCTAGCCAGCGGCGTTGTCTTAGGTTCAGGTCTGACTGTGTGAAAATATACTTCAAACTTTTGTGATCCGTATAAATATCACACTTGTGTCCAATTAGATAATGCCTCCAAATCTTTAGAGCGTGAACCACGGCAGCTAGCTCCAAATCATGAGTAGGATAGTTCAGCTCATGTTTTCTCAACTGCCTGGATGCGTACGCCACTACTCTTCCTTCTTGCATAAGCACACAGCCAAGGCCTAGGCGAGATGCATCGCAATAAATAGAGAAGGTTTTGCTCAGATCTGGCAAGATCAACACTGGAGCTGTGGTCAACCTTTTCTTTAGCTCCTCAAAATTTTCTTGGCACTTATCTGACCAAATAAATTTGGCACTCTTCTCTAGTAGGGCTGTCATGGGCTTTGCTAACTTAGAGAAGCCTTCAATAAATCTTCTATAATAACCAGCTAGTCCCAAAAAGCTACGGATCTCACTAGCATTGGTTGGAGGTTTCCAATTTAGCACGTCCCGCACTTTGCTGGGGTCTACGGCTATTCCACCGTTGGATACCACATGTCCCAAAAATGAGACCTCATTCAACCAAAACTCACACTTGCTTTTCTTGGCATACAATTTATTCTCTCTAAGCTTTTGCAAGACCAGCCTCAAATGTTCAGCATGTTCTTCTTTGGTTTTGGAGAAGATTAATATATCATCAATGAATACTACCACGAACTTATCCAAATACTCCATGAACACCTTGTCACTAGTACACAGAAGCACTATACAGGCGGTTTCCAACCCCATTTCACAGGCGGTTTGGAGAACCGCCTGCGCTGGGTGCCTGTGGAAATCAAGAGTTTCCACAGGCGGGTAACCTAGAACCGTCTGTAGAAATAGATTTCTACAGGCGGTTCAGCTATGCAACCCGCCTGTAGAAATGAACTTTCTACAGGCGGTTCTCATTATATAACCGCCTGTGTTAAAAATTTTAAATTTCTAAATTTTCCCACTAGAACCTTTTTTCATTTTATATTTTAATATGTACATACAACATATATATATATACACGTAATATTCAAACTACTGAAGCCTAGAGATCATGTAAACCATTGCAACATGCAATTCATTTATATATACTGTTACTTTACATAAGGTTACATTAATTACAAACATGATCACACATCAAGTTTTTTCTGTTACATGCATTAGAGGTTTCACCTCTGAAACCTCTGCTCTAATAACCGGATCGAGTTAGCTTAAGCCTACTAATCTCCCTTAGCGCTCCGTATTCAGGCTTTGCTAGGGCGCTGGTCCGATCGTGATATTTCCCTTCGCTGGGAATGACTTCTCGCAACATGAATTTGCAGAGGTCCTCAACTATGTTGTATAAAGTGGCTTCACTCATGCTCTTCGCCTTTTCAAAGTCTTTTTGCTGCACAGGAAGTTAGAAAACATCATATATTTAATGTTCATAATACATAATTAACAACCTTAATTACTTAGAGCATTAATTACCTTATAAGGGTTAGTCATATATCTTCCACCCTCTCTCATGAACTCACATACGTAGAATCCACAGTGGACCGATCCTAGTGGTTGCTTGTGACACTATATAAAGAAAAAGAGCATATTTGTGAGTTGCGACATGATGCGTATTCTATGTATATAGCTAGCGAGAATAACTTGGTAAACTTTCATACGTACCGGCCACTTATAAAAGAACCTCAAAGGCTGCCCCTGTATTCCTGACTCGCACTTTCCTCCTTTAATCTTATAATACCTATAGGCCCTATGATATCAAAAACATTCTGCAAGTTATTGTCAAACTCTTATAAAATTTTGTATGCATATTTTACTTAGCTTACCGTTCTAAGAGAGAAATGAATGGTGCATAAGTTGTTGGTTCATAGTCTGCGGAGTCTAGGACATGCACACGTCCATGCTTGGGATTAATCATTAAGCAGATCCAGTGGTCCCTGAGAGAATGAACTTTGTGATCAAAGTGCGCATTTTAACTATTAATACGATGCATGCAAACTGACACTTACCTAAAGTTATATGGTGCGAATATTAATTCCCTGTCTTGAAACTCTAGCATTGTCATGGCTAGGTAGAGGCCGTAACTAGCTATTTGTTTCTTTTCCCTTTTCTTTATTTCGTCCTCCTGCTCTTTTGGATCCAAACCTTTTAAGGAGTCATGATCTTTTCCGATCCTAAAAGTGTGCTCGTCCTCACATATCCTCATTGGGCTCATATACGCGACCCTTTTATTCGCATTAGTGCTTGGATCCGGACCGTACCGCATCTGTTGCTGTTCATATTGCATTCTGCAACGTGCACTTGTATGTTAGTATTAAAATTTAATGTAACTCACAAATAATAACTCACAAATTTAAAGCAATGTATGAGTGACACTTACAATGCAAACACAGTTATGAGCTGCACATCGAGTCTTTGTAGGTTCCTCAGCCGCGCACCTTCCTAGAAGCTCACACGAGAAAGGCAGCATCGATCCGGAACTCCTCTTGTGGTGGCCGGACACTGCTCGGGTGGATCACAGCAGAGTGTGCTTTCCTATTCCGGTCATGGAGACGTCAGACA
>NC_012871.2:53414670-53416689 GCF_000003195.3 Sorghum bicolor | reverse complement strand
CTCTCATATACCAGTCATGGAACCTTTTTACACCAGCTGGGACCTTTTTAAGTTTATCCCAAGTGAGTAGAGGCCTACCCAACTCATATTTCTTAGGGACATACTTATAATCATCTTTAGTGGGTGGCCTAATATTTACAAAAGCTGGTTCAGACTTCTTCGCTGCCTTCTCGTGCTCAGCCAAGTCAACTAATTTTGTCGTGCGGCTCATAGCAATTCCTGACAAAAATAGGGCAGTACCAGCAGACTTCCTCTTCTTTGGCTCGAACGGCGAAACCAATTTCGGCACCGAAAATTTTAACTTTTTTGGTGGCGGTGGTGTCGTCTCGTCATCTTTGGTTGGTTGTGGTGGTGTCTCGGCATTTTTGGGTGGTGGTGGTGTGGAAGATTCTGGTGGTGCTGGCGAAGGTTGTGGTTTAGGTGATGGTGGTGGGGATGGTGGGTGAGGCATTATAGGTGAGGATGGTGGAGCGAAGATCGGAGAGGGTGGTAGACTCGGAAGAGTTATGTTACCACCGACATCTGGAAGGGACGACTCCTGAGTCAGTGGTACTTCTTGGGATGAAGGTTGTGGTACCTCAGACAACAGGACGTCTCGTCGAGGCCAAAGAATGAAATTCTTGATAGCTTGTCCCAGCTTCTCAATACCCTCAGGACCAGGAATGTCTAGCATGTCATCCTCATATCCTTGGACAACTGTCTGCACTTCCACCCTACAATAGTCCTCTGGAATATTGCTACCATGAAACTGGCGCCCCGGGATTGCAAGTCCTGTGGCTACTTCCCTTGTACGATTATTGTTAAGACCGTACCTTATGACTAGGGAGCAACGAACAGGACTTTCAATCTCGTCAACTGGATACCGGTCCTTGTTTCCAGTAGACGCCACACTACTTGGGACAACTGGAGCCTGTTGTGATGTTGTCGGGGCGACCACTAGCTGCATCTGGCGAGGCTGACCACTCAATTGGCTAGACATTGCAGACGCCAGTCGCTGCATCAACTCAGGAGGAGGATCGGAGAGCATTTTATTCATCACCTGTTCGACTTCTTTCTTAGCCTCCTCCTTAAAAAAATTAGACAATTCTTCCTTGTAGCGATCGCGTTTTCTATACATTCCTTCCCACTCTGGTCCGAATCCTTCTTTCCATCCTTCCTTGGATGAGATACCTCGTACACGACCGGGATGCTCTGGGTTACCCAGAGCAACAGTAAGAACGTCCTTCTCCCTTTGTGGCTTAAATTCGCCTGCTTTCTGCTTAGCTGCCACCTTGAAAATATTCTTCGCAGCCTCTTCGACCATTGGGTCAGCAAATGACAAGCCAGAATTGGCTTTCTTTGCCGGTACCCGAGCACGAACCCACCGCGCGCCCCTGCAACCAAGTTGGTCAGGGAGCGCCGGCAAACCCTGAGCCCTCTGCGCTTCATCCTCTTGCTCCCATTGGGCAAGCTTGCGCTGGTAACCACCTGTGCCTAGGTGGTGGTGGTACTTGTTCCTTTTTGCGAGTTCAGATTTGGATTCGCTCAAAGCTTTGAACTCATCAGAATTCCTCTACTCTAGAAACACTGCCCACTGACCAGCCGTGATTTTATACCTCTTTGTCGGGTCCAACCCTTTCTTTGCCCACTTTGAATTCAACTCAGACTTGTAATTCCTAAACATGATCCCCCATTGCTTCAATGTGTGCTCTTTTACGAGGTCTTCTGAACCCTGAGGTAAAACAAACCTCGTAAGCAGCCTGTTCCACATTCTTGTGATCTCATTGTTGTCCACATTTTTCAACTCCCTGACTGTGATGTCAAGATGGTCCCTAACTAAGAAACCGAGTGTGTTACGCCACTTAGGTAAGGTCTCCGCTGGAGCTAAGGGTTGTCCAGTCGCACTGACATCTGTAACTCTATTGGTTACTTTTGGGAACTGATTCAATCCTCTTTCACCTCGTTTCCTTTTGTTCCCGGTCTCAGTGGTTGTCTCCGTCGTCGGCTCAGGTGCACTTTCATGTGCAACTTCTTCTTGGG
>NC_012871.2:53407358-53412510 GCF_000003195.3 Sorghum bicolor | reverse complement strand
GGCCCTTTATATGCGCGGCATTTCTACAGGCGGTTCGCTATGTGAACCGCCTGTATAAATATTTTTCAATTATATTGTTTGTACATTATTTGTTGTAACATAATGTAAAATAACTTGTATATTATATTGTTTCTACATTATTTTTAATGTAAAATATATTTGTATCATATATTTAATGTATATTATAATATGATTATAATATGATTATATTGTTTCTAATTTTTTTTTTAATTTTTAGTGTTATATATTCTTTGTATATTGATATTATAATATGATTATATTGTTTCTAAATTTCTTTTTAATTTTTAGTGTCATATATTCTTTGTATATTGATATTATAATATGATTATATTGTTTCTAAATTTCTTTTTAATTTTTAGTGTTATATATATTATTTATGTATTGATATTATAATATAATTATATTGTTTCTAAATTTCTTTTTAATTTTTAGTATTATATATATTATTTATGTATTGATATTATAATATAATTATATTGTTCCTACATTATTTGTAACATAATTATGTGGCATTTGACAAAGCGTTACGAAAGTGTAGTTCTAAATCGAAATCGAAAGGTCTCACATATAGTTTCATAAATTTGAGTGAGATTACATGATGACTAGAGTTTACATGATGAATGACAAATACAATCTAGGCAGTTACTATTCTTCCTTGTCCATCAGCGCGCACCCAAGGCAAAGAACTTTGTGAGATGCTTCGCTCAACATTTCTTATCTTAGCAGGATAGTCATCCACAAAGAGGGACATGTCGCTGAACTGGTTAAAATCCTCCAGATCCGCTACACCATCAACTCCTATTGCTTGTTGCTTTCCTGGAAAAACTACATGCTTCAGCTTGTCAGTAGTTTTCTTCTCATTCTTAGAAAGGATCTGTTCAGCATAGAACACCTGTGCAGCACGGTTACCAAGGATCCACGGGTCATCTTTGTATCCCACTTTACTTAGATCAAGAACTCTGACCCCATAATTATCCACTGTGACATGTTTATCTTCTACCCATTGACATCGAAACACGGGGATCTGAAATGTACCATAGTCTAGTTCCCATATGTCCTCGATGAAGCCAAAGTATGTAATAATATCACCAGTTTCGTCGTCTATGGCCTCGCATCGAACACCACTATTTTGTGTCATGCTCTTTTTATCCTTGGATTTGGTATGAAATGTGAATCCACTTATGTCATATGTTTGCCATGTTGTCACTTGGCGTGATGGTCCAGATGCCAAAGCCTTGATGGTTTGTTCCTCAATTGTTTCCCCAGATGGAATATCCTGCTCCCTTAGCCATGTGTACAATTGTTTCTTATGTTCCTTCATTATCCAATCATTCGTTTGCCCAGGATTATGTTCTCGAAGCTCATTCAAGTGTTGACCGAGCAAATGCTCCATAATCGAGAGCTGATGTAAGATGCTGTGATGTGCCTCAAGGACTGTATTGTAATCTGGCGGGATGAATGATTTCCGTCCAATCCTCCCACTTCCATGCAGCCTACCCTCATGCCTTGATGGAGGCAAACCTATTGCGACCTGGTCTCTTAGGACACTATTGCAGAATGGTCCTCCGGACTCAATTGCCTCTTCAGTACAGTACCCCTCTATCATGGATGCCTCAGGACGAGCACGAGTTGATACATAGCCATTTAGTATTGCCATAAAACGCTCGTACGTCCACATTTCATGCAGGTACATGGGACCCAATGCTTGTATTTGAGGAACCAAGTGCACCACAAGGTGCACCATGATATCAAAGAATGATGGGGGAAAACACATCTCAAACTGTGACACTGTCTCCACTGCGAATTGCTGAAGGGATTCTAACTCATCACGGTCAATTACCTTTTGTGTGACCTTATTGAAAAAATAGCACAATCGTGTGACTGCCATCTTCAAGAACACTGGATTGATAGCCCTTATTGCAATAGGGAGGAAAGTAGTCAGCATTACATGACAATCATGTGAGTTGTAGTTGGTGAGTGTAAGGTCTTTCATTGACACAATACTTCGTATACTAGAGCAGAATCCAGAGGGTACTTTCAAATTCTTCAACCACTCACACATCACATGTTTCTCATCTATGCTGAGGTTGTAGCTTGCTGCTGGGAGATGGTACTTTCTATTTTCTTGAAGAACAGGATGAAGCTCTTTTTTTATACCTAACTGTACCATGTCGAAGCGTGAATTGAGTCCTTCCTTTGTCTTCGTCTTGATATCTAGCAATGTGCCAATTAGGCTTTCAAACACGTTCTTCTGGACGTGCATACCATCGATCGCGTGTCGTATGTCCAATTCTTTCCAGTATGGCAAATACTCAAAGAAAATGGACTTCTTCTTGAATGTTGCCCCTGGAGTTGGTTTCACATCCTTTCTTGGTTTTCCATCCTTTGTCTTCTTTCCGAACACAAAGTTGATGTTGCTCACAATTTTGAAAACTCTCTGGCCTTTGCTATTACCTGATGGTGCATCTGAGTTCCTTTCATCATTATTGTCGAAGTACTTATCCATCTTTTTTAGGCGGTACCTGTGCCCTTTTGATAAGAATCGTCTATGCCTCATGTACACTATTTTCTTAGATGCATTAAGGGACACATAATGGGTTCCATCTATGCACACCACACAACCAACCTTTCCCTTGAATTGCCCTGACAATGTGAAGAGAGCAGGGTAATCATTGATCGTAACAAAAATAATTGCTCTTAGTGTGAATGAATCTTTGAGATACTCGTCTACCATTTCAACACCTTGTATCCATAACATTTTCATCTCCTCCATTAAGGGCTCCAAGAAAACATCCATGTCAACTCCAGGTTGGACTGGTCCAGAGATAAGTATGGTTAGCAAAAGGTATTTTCGCTTCTGCATCAACCATGGAGGAAGGTTGTAGATGGTGAGAATCACCGGCCATGTGCTGTGCTTGCTGCTCCTCTCAGCAAATGGATTCATTCCGTCGGTACTCAGTGCAAACCTAACATTTCTTGGTTCGCTGGCAAAGTCTTGATGGTTCTCATTAAAATCTTGCCACTGCTTTCCATCGGCTGGATGGCGAAGCTTGCCATCATTTTTGTGCTCATCCGAAGCATGCCAACTCATTAGTTTTGCATCGTCAGGGTTAGCAAACAAACTCCTCAGCCGATCTATCACTGGAAGGTACCACATCACTAAAGCAGGAATCTTTTTCTGCGCATAATAATCAACCTCTTCTTTATCTTTGCTGGTGGGTTTTGAACTCTGCTGGGTCTTCTTTTGGGTCTTCTTTCGCTTCTTCTCTGCTGTACACATGGAGGCAGCACAATCCTCATGTCGATAGTCTTTATTTGTCTTATACCGACTTGCACCACACTTTGGACACTTATCCAAGTCCTTGTATTCATCACCGCGATATAGGATACAATGATTCCTGCACGCATGGATCTTCTCGACACCCATAGTGAGCGGACTGATCAGCTTCTTTGCATGGTACGTGTTAGCAGGCAATTTGTTCTCCTTGGGAAGCATGTCTCCGATAATACTTAAGAACGTATCGAATCCAACATCAGACAGACCATACCTGGCTTTTGCCATCAGTAGTTTTAGCACAGATCTCAGCGTCGTGAACTCTTTGGTACAACCCTTGGACTCATCATACAGAGGCTCTTCAGCCGCCTTCTTCAAGGCCTCCATCCCTTTCATTAATAACATTGATGGTTCAGTATGACGATGCAACATTGCCTCTAAGAATTCAAAATCTTCTGCGGCTGTATCATTTGGTAAGACATGAGTTCTGTCATCAGCATTTCTCCCAGCAAAACCACCAGCAGTGACATTTGGCACAACATGTTCACTTCGGTGTGTGTCGTGCAAAAACTGAAATCCTTCATCAGGCATGTCTGGACCGTCGACATCAATATTCGCAGGGTCCCCAATTGTATAAGGTGCCGAGCTACCCTCTCCATGCTTTGTCCAAATCAAGTAATCCTTCATAAATCCTCGGCATACCAGATGAGAAATGATTGCTTCAGTATCTTCAAAAATATTAATATTTCTGCAGTCGATGCATGGACAATATATGTGCTTCGTCTTTGTTCTCAAAGCATGGTTCTTAGCAGCATCAACAAACCTATGGACCTCAGGTATGTATGATGGATCTAGTCTTGATAAGTTATACATCCAGAAGGACCGCTCCATCATGAGCTGTGCAAAAATTAGTAAATTAATTGATCTCAATGCAAAACAGGTAGTTTAGGAAAATTGTCATCTAACCTTTCAAACAACAACTTGTGAAGATGAAAACCTCGGAGCTAACATTAAAAATAAAGACAAAACCCTAAGTAATAATAAAAAACTAACAACTAAATCAAATTGACAAGGTAGAAAATCACCATTGATGGATTCAACTAAATATATACCTTGATTCACTATAATAAATTTGATAAGGAAACATGGAAATATATAAAAATACATATTGCATAATGAAATCAAATTTACATAAAAATGAACATCCTAAACAATAGAAAACTTATCTTTCTCTTTCTTCCCAAGCATGGAAACACCATTCATGGAAAGCACTACATATATATTTCTTGGATTCACTAATTAGAGAAGAAAACATAGAAAAAAAGAGAGGAGAGACATCATCTAACCATCTTAAGCAATCTCATTTGAGCAAATATAGTCCATACCTAGCTATTCTACTCTCTCTCTCTCATGGTGAAACCCTAGATCCAAAAAGTAGCTCTAATTGAGCAAGGGGGCACAAAAAGAGCCTTTAGAGGCATCAACTAACCTTTCTTAGCCACCTCCTTCCAAGAAATGAAGATCAAAACCTCCCCCCTTGTATTTTGGAAAAACTGGACCTCCAAGATGTGCTCCAATGGAATGTGGCTGCTACCTACAGTTCTGCCCGAGGAGGAAGAAGGGGTGGGGTATTTATAGAAAGAATAGCACAGGCGGTTCACATAACAAGACCGCCTGTGTTACTACTCCATTGACTCACGCGGTATCCTTATGGGGAACGCCTGTTGACCCCGCTTAATAAGAGCGGCTTTTAACTAGTGCCGTCCTCATATACAAGAAAGTCGCGGTACCAGTGACACCGCCTGATAAAATGTTTTGCCCCTCACAGCAGACATACTCTGTGTACTAATGTGTTCT
>NC_012871.2:53385798-53407258 GCF_000003195.3 Sorghum bicolor | reverse complement strand
TTAGAGCATCTGTGTACTAGTGTGTTCATCATATACATGAAGTATGCAGGTGCATTGGTCAACCCAAATGACATGACTGTATACTCATACAAGCCATACCTTGTGGTAAAAGTTGTCTTAGGTATGTCAGTTGCACGGATTTTCAACTGGTGATAGCCAGATCGGAGGTCAATTTTGGAGAACACACATGCTCCTTTTAGTTGGTCAAATAAGTCATCTATTCTAGGCAGTGGGTACTTGTTTTTAATAGTGACTTCATTTAATGATCGATAATCCACACACATCCTTCTAGTGCCATCTTTCTTATCAACAAAGATTACCGGTGCACCCCATGGTGAAGAACTAGGACGAATAAACCCCTTTTCTTGCAATTCCTTAAGCTGTTTCTTAAGTTCCTCTAATTCATTTACCCTCATTCTATATGGTCTTTTTGCTATGGGTGCAGTTCCAGGTAAAAGCTCAATAAGAAATTCAATGTCTCGGTCTGGTGGCATACCTGGCAACTCATCCGGGAAAACATCGGGGAACTCGTCCACCACCTGGTCTTCTTGATTACCACCACTCAATTGATTCACCGTAGTAGTCGGCTGAGGCTGCACTGCCACATCCACACTTATTCTATCCCCACCTGGTGATGTCACCACCACAGCCCTCTCTTGACACTGTATTACTGCCCCATGCTGCTTCATCCAATCCATACCAAGTATGAGGTCAATTCCCATGGTTCTTAGCACAATAGGTTTCACCTTGAAATCTACCCCCCTTAGAGATATACTAGTGGAGGGGCTCCAGTAATTAGCTGGCATGGTGCCTCCCGGTGAATTTACTAGCATGGAATTTTTCAGTGCACAAAGTGGGATGCTATGCACTCTAACAAAAGCTTGGGAGATAAAAGAATGTGAAGCACCAGAATCAAACAGTACTGTAGCGGGGATGGAGTTGATGTTGAACGTACCCATCATAACCTCAGGTGCTTCCTGAGCTGTGTCAGTGGACACATGGTTCACTTTCCCAGAGAACGGAGGTCGAGCAGGCCTCTGATTGTTGTTCTGATTTTGCTGGGCTGGTGGATTCTGCTTCCTGGGGCACTGGTAGGCATAGTGTCCCACCTCTCCGCAGCGGTAACATGCATTGGGATTTCCGCTGGGTGCTGCACTCTTGCCAGGAGCATTGTTGGGCACTCCTTGGCATGGTGCCTGGTTGCTGACCTGTTGCTGGGGGCGCTGCTGACTCTGATTGCCATACTGCTGTTGGGGGCGTTGTTGGTTTTGGTGGCTGTACTGCTGGTGGTACTGAGGACGCTGTGGAAACTGACTCCGGTTCCACTGATTCGGCGGCCCTTGACTGCGCTAAGGGAATCCCTGCTGAGGGTACGCACGTGGGCGAGTGTTGCTGCCCGACGGCTGTCCCTGGAGCTTTCTCTTCTTTGCATCCATCTCCTTGCGCTTGTTGTCGATGACAATAGCGCGGTTCACCAATTCTTGAAAGCAAGGGTAGGTGTTGCTCATCAGCTGCAGCTGCAGTCCATCATACAGACCCTTCAGGAAGAGACGCTGCTTGTCAGAGTCCCTGGCCACCTCATATGGAGCATATCGTGACAGTTGTGCAAACTTGTCACGATACTCACTGACTGACATTGATCCCTGCTTGAGAGATCTGAACTCTTCCGCTTTCAGTTCTATCAGGCCCTCCGGAATATGATGGGACCTGAACCCTTCCGTAAACTCCTTCCAGGTGACTGGCGGAGCATTGTTCGGGCGTCCATATTGATAGGACTCCCACCACTCCTGTGCAGGTCCTTGCAGCTGGCCTGATGCGTACAACACTTTCTCTAGGTCGCTGCATTGGGCAATGTTCAGCTGCTTCTCGACTGCTTTTAACCAGTCGTCTGCCTCCAGTGGATCAGAGGCATGGGTGAACACCGGAGGGCGTCCTTTCAAGAACTCCCCTCGCTTGTCACGGACTTGAACCGGCGGTGGTGCTGCTACTGGTTCATTGTTCATACGGTTCATTATGGCTTGCATCAAATTAGCTTGCATACCCATAAGCTGCTCAATAGTCATCGGCGGCGGTGGTGGTGGTGGATTCTCAGGTACACCACGTCCACGGCCACGACCACGGCCACGGCCACGTCCACGACCAGCGGCTGCTCCTTCGGCGTCCATCTGCTTCCAACAAAGATTCACGGCTTTTAGTGATCTTCCAAAAATAATTATTCATCGCTTATAATGAATAAAAACAAGTCTAGCAGTTTTCTGGACAAGTTTCAAACTCAGCAGGTCAGTAATCCGTGCTTATCTCAGAACCTACAGATCCAAAAAGGAATATGGTATACATCGTTGGAAAGGTTAAGAAATTCTCTACAAACTTTATTCAGACCACATTTACTGATTCCAACAGTAACATAATCAAAATTATGATTTATCAGGTTCTGCTCTGGTTCTCAGTCTGCGCAGGTACAGCAGATTAAAACGGACATATCTCACAGATCCGAATAGATAATGAGGTGATTCCAGTTGGAGATGAAAGATATACCAGTCTAGTTTTCACCATAAAAATTTGGTAATTTTTGACTGAACCGATAATGAGATACTGAATAAACATCCCAGACTGCTCCAGAAACAGCATGACTGAGACAAGATAAAGTAACCCAACCTCGAAATTAAACAACATTACTTCTAAGATTAAGATTTAGAAACATGCGGACAGGCCCACATGTTTCCACAATCAAACAAAACTCCAAATCATAAATGTTCATCAACACAAACAACAACTCACTAAAGTTCACATGCCACACATTACTGAAATACTCGTGCTAGCGTCAATCTAGAAAGTACTGGGAAATCTAAGGAGCTCTATCCTGGAGAACGAACTTGCGGGGCTTCTTCTTGTAAATGGGTGGCTGTCCAAGCTGACCACGCAGCTCATCCACCTGACGCTGGAGGCGCTTCCCCGCCTGCTGAGCAACACGCAGCTCCTGTCTCAGTGCCCCATTCATCTCCTGAATGGCACTGACGTGTCTCACAGTCGTATCCAGGGTAGGGTCGCCGGCAGGAGGTGCCAGGATGTGCCATGTCTTGCCATCTGGGTCGTTGCGGGGAAGGAACCGGTACCTATCCTCCTGCATGGCCTCAAAACGGCGGCCATGGTAGTGAAAGTACGCGGCCTGAGCTGCATCCTCCATGCTCTCGTAGGCGGAAGCACGCCTAACCCTGCTCTCGTGTATGGACTCCACCTCGTCCGAGTTGCCGACGTTGTTCCGAGCTGTGGTGATCACCTCGGCCTTCCAGTAGGTGTTCTCCAACGGGTGCTTGTGCTCCGAACAAAGGTAGCGGACGGTGGCAGCAAACTCCGGGTAGTAGCTCGCCAACACACCCGTGAGCAGAGTGTGGTAGTGAGCGTCTTCGTCCGCCTCCATGAACTTGTTCCTGGAGGTCCATCCCATCTCCGGAACAACCTGAGGGTACTGAGGCGTCGGTGCTGAACCCGTCGACGCGTGGGGTGCAGGCGAAGGTGGTGCAGGTGCAGGTGGTGCAGGTGCAGGTGGTGCAGGTGCAGTTGGTACTGGAGCGGCAGCCTGCGGAATCGGTACCGCCACTGGTGTAGGAGCTGAAGGTGTAGGCGTAGGGGACCCCGTGTCCATAGGCTCCTCCTCCTCGCCGCCACCAGAGGCGACGACTTCGGGCTCTGGTACAGGTACTGGTGCTGGCACAGGTGCAGGTACTGGAGCTGGTGCTGGTGCAACTGGTGGAGCACAGGCGGCGACGAAGAGGGCGCGATACGCGGCTGCGCTGCGACGAGGCATCTATAAATTTTGTTTTAAGAATTAGAATCAATATGTTTACATAAATAGAACATTGGGTAAGAATATAAACTTTTAATAAAATAACAAGAAAGTAAAGTGAGCAGTGAAATAAATAAAGCGAAAATAAGAACTCTAAAATCGACTGTTTCTACCTAGGTTTGCGTCCTACAGTCAGCCTTGCTTTGATACCAATTTGTCACACCCAAATTTAAGGATAAATTTGAGTACAATAAGCTCATGTGCGCCCCAGGAATAGTCGCGCACACAAGTCGACAAATTACAAATGTATCATCACAAGTGTCTTACATATCGTTATTACAACACAAATATATCAAGGTCTGCGACAAACGGAAAAAAAACTCATACTAGCTATGAAAGATAACTCCAACACAGGGACGACCGACTGGGGGATCGCCAACCTAGAAGTCCTCAGGGAATTCCTCGTAGAAGCTGTCATCTGTTACCCATCCGGGATTTTGTCCAAAAAGAAAGATAAAGACAAGCGTGAGTACATCTCGTACTCCGCAAGCATAACATAGGATTTTATGCGGCTCAAAAAGGTCAGACACTGGCTACTGCAGTTAGCATTTTAATTGGTCAATGTTTTAATCCTATTTAATCATCAATTATGCTTAAGCTCCCGATTAGCCCAAATGAGCACATGATAATAACACCGTTAACCTTCACGGCTACATCATCACCATCACGGTTAAACCACATTAATCATCACGATCAATGCGTCAGATTTTCATAAGTTATTTCCCATAACCGTCCACACCCAACTATTTCGTAAGGGTCCAAGGCCGCTCATGTCCGAGAGCATGGCTAGTATACCAGTTTGATCAAACTCTGCGCAGAGGTGTGCACTTTTCCCGTAAGTCGTGTTACCCATATGCCCGGGGTTTGCAAGACCCATTAACACTGCCAAGGTGAGCGGGCAGGGAACACTATGAAGCCTTCCGTAGGCCACGTCTAACCAGTTAGGGCCGCGAGGTTTCCTCGGCAGGCAGATATAGAGAACCCCCTTTCCTATGGCACATTTCCATCACGGCTATACACATAGGAACAGAAGCAGTTCTATACCCAAAGTGGCAAGCCCCTCTTGCGCCCTTTCGGGTAACCTCTAACCAGCTAGATGAGATCCTATTACTGAGCTAAAGTTAGAGCCATATAACCATCACGGTTGCACTGTAAGTCCCGGATAGTCGCTTACAGAGAAGTCCTTACGGAGGGTCTAGGTCAACTCGACCGAAGTCAATTGCACCATAGCCCTTTTTCCCAACATTTATCATCATACTCATTAAAGTCAGAGTGATAGTAAATTCTCAATTAATTAAAGCACTAGCAAAGCTACCCACATGCATTTTACCCATAGGTGTCATAAATATATAGTCAGGTAGCTAGGATGTCCTTAGGGTTACCAAATTAGACACATGCAGATGCGTAATTAATTAAGTGAATAGGTGTACAAGGGAAACCCATGTTATACTTGCCTTCAGTGACGGGGAACTGCTGCTGGTCCTGCTGCTCCTCGTAGTAAAATGGATCACCCACGGACACGTCACTGTCTGCGCTCGATCGGTACCACACAACAACACGCATCCAGGTTCATTCGTACAAGCAAACAATCATTTAATTAGAACAGTACACCAACAGATCAAAAATGAAATAAAATATTTAAAAACAGAACCTACGTTTCGCTACGATCACATAGATACGAAGATCACGAAATTCGGAGCTAAAACGACCAAGTTACGACTTATCGACGATTTCCTATAGGCAATTAATTAATTAAACCTAACCCTGAAAATAAAAAGTTGCCAACTACAAAAACAGTGGTACTATCATGTAGAGAATTTAATTACGAACCTAACGCAATTCGAACGGGTCAAATCGGAGCTATAACGAATATTTTATGGCCAAAACAAGTTCAGTGGCATTTCTGTAATTTCCTGAAAAACGTATTTTGACCTAAATCGATAGAGTTTACGTTTTCCAAACAGCAAGACGTAAACAGCGAAATACGCTAAGGACCGCGACCGAATTTCGAAATCTGGGAGGGGCTCTTTAAGCAAAATTTCCCCCCGAAGGGGTACGGTGCACCCTGGATCGTCCGATCGCGAACGCAGGGCCGAGATTAGAGAAGAAAACAGAGGGGGGGGGAAGAGGAGCGGCGCGCCGGCCGGAGGGGAAGAAGGGCGCGGCAGCGGCCATGGTTGGCCGACCCAAGCTCACCGGCGAAAATCGATAGGGCGCTACGGGGCATGGTTTTGCGAACCGAAACTACCGGGAGAGAGAGGAGGTCGCGGCGAGCTCGATTCCAACCTTAGCGCGGCCGGGGAGACCAAACGTGACCCGCTCCATGGCCGGCGGCCATGGAGCTCGCCGGAGCTCGCGGAAACCGGCCCTAGAGAGCACTGCAACGCTCGGGAGAAAGCCGAAAAGGTAGAGGAGGACGAGACGCGCTCACCAACGCGAAGAAGGAGGACGAAAACGGCTCGGACGGCGGACTTCGATCGGAGGTCGCGGCGGCGGCTTTTCTTTGCGCGAGTACGGATGGAAACAGAAACGAGGAGAGGAAAACTGGCGAGGAGGAGAGGACGCGCGGCTCGCAGTCCACTACTTAACCAAGCGCGGGGAAGAGGGGAGGAGTCGTGGGGAGCGGGGGCGCGGGCTTGCGGCCAGACGGTTTCCAAACCGAGAGAGAGAGGAAAGAGCGGGGCGTCGGTTGGGAGAAGAGGGAGCTGACAGGCGGGCCCGGCCTGTCAGCGGGTGAGAGAGAGAGAGGGGGAAGGGAGGGGGAGGCGGCTGGGCCGGCCCAAGAAGGGGCGCGGGGGAGGGGGGGATGCTGGGCCTCCAGGGCGAAAAGGGGAAGGGAAAGGGAAAATTCTTTTTATTTTTTTTTAAACAATTTTTTTTTCAATGCATTTTCCAAATGGATTTTTAATCAGTTTGTCATTTGTTTTCAAAACAATCATCACATAAAAGAAATGCTCCGGCATGAATGCAACATAAACATTTCTCTAAGTTTATAACAAATTTTAATTTCTCCAAATTTTATTTATTTTCCCTATATTGAAAATGCTCACAAAATAAATTCATTTAAATTCATTTCATCTATTTAAAAAGAAACAAAATTTTTGGTTGTTACAATTTTGAACGAAATAAAGTTTGGAAGCTTGTTCCACCTCCACCTGATCACACTATAATTGGAACAAAATGGGTATTTAAAAATAAACAAAGTGAGGATGGTGTTGTTGTTAGAAACAAAGCTAGGTTGGTTGCTCAAGGATTTAAACAAATAGAAGGGTTAGATTTTGATGAAACATTTGCTCCTGTTGCTAGATTGGAAGCCATTAGAATTTTGTTAGCCTTTGCTGCATCTAAAGGTTTTAAATTGTATCAAATGGATGTAAAAAGTGCTTTTCTTAATGGCTACATAGATGAGGAGGTTTATGTTAAGCAACCACCCGGCTTTGAAAATTCAAAATTTCCTAATCATGTTTTTAAACTATCAAAAGCTTTATATGGTTTGAAACAAGCCCCAAGAGCATGGTATGATAGGTTGAAGAAACTTTTAATAGAAAAGGGATTTTCAATGGGAAAGGTTGATAAAACTCTCTTTGTACTTAAGCAAGGCAATGATCAATTATTCGTTCAGATTTATGTTGATGATATCATCTTTGGGTGTGCATCTCATGCATTAGTGACTAAGTTTTCAGAAATGATGAGTAAAGAATTTGAGATGAGTATGATGGGGGAGTTGACTTACTTCTTGGGACTACAAGTAAAACAAACAAATGAAGGCATTTTTGTTCATCAAAGTAAGTATACAAGGGATCTTCTACACCGTTTTGGGATGGAAAACTGTAAGCCTATTATGACGCCTATGGGAGCTGCTACTTCACTTGATCTTGATGAAGATGGTGAGCCTGTTGACCAAAAGGAGTACAAGAGCATGATTGGTTCACTTTTATATCTTACTGCTTCGAGGCCGGACATACAATTTTCTGTGTGTTTATGTGCTCGTTTTCAAGCTTCTCCACGTGCTTCACATCTACAAGCTGTCAAACGCATTCTCAGGTATCTACGTGGTACTCTAAACTTTGGCATATGGCTTTCTGCTTCCTCATATATTAGCTTAAGATGTTTTTCTGATGCTGATTTTGGAGGTTGTAGAATTAATAGAAAAAGTACATCTGGCTCATGCCATTTTTTGGGAAATTCTCTTATTACATGGTCATCTAGAAAACAATCTTCTGTTGCACAATCTACCGCTGAGTCTGAATATGTAGCTGCTGCTTGTTGTTGTTCACAAATTCTATGGATAGTAGCTACACTTAAAGATTATGGGATAAATTTGAATAAGGTTCCCCTTTTCTGTGATAATACTAGTGCTATATGTATTGCTAAGAACCCAGTGCAACATTCAAGAACTAAGCATATCGATATAAGATTTCACTTTCTTCGAGATCATGTTGAGAAAGGAACCGTTGAGCTTCATCGTATAGATACTGAACATCAGTTGGCAGACATTTTCACAAAACCTTTGGATTCTTCTCGTTTTGCTTTTCTACGGGGAGAACTCGGGGTGTTACATCCATCTGGATTGTTTTGAGGGCGAGTCTATATTCTCGTACATAGTCAATTTTGCATTCTCTATATGGTACTCTTTTTTTTGTGGTTTCCAAGAATTTGTTTTGAACCTCCTAAACTTCTTCTAGAGTTTGAGCTGAATTCTATCTTTAGTTCTCATCATGTATGATAGAACATCCTTGAGCTTCATGACTATAACTGTTAGAATAAAACTATGCTATCTTTGGTATGTTCTGTGCGTACATGATAGTACTTCCTGCTTAGGCTCCTTTTGATCACATTGATACATGTTATAAAATGAGCCTATTTTCTAACATGTGAACTTGACTAATAACTGTTGAGACTTGAAAATGTTCACCATTTGAGATGGCAACTAGCATGTGTAGGATGTGTTGAGATCCATGTTGCTTTCATATGTATGCTAGGCTGCTATGTCTCATGTTTCTTGAGTCATGCACTTGACTTGGACAACTTGATAATCTTGTGCTAAAACTTGAAATCCAAGCTAAGTAATCATGAAAGATCGAGTTGGGTCTTTACTGTCCCACGTCAAGGTATCAAGACAGCTTCCCACTTGGATGAACTTGAGCCTTGTAGTGTAGTCCACAACCACTCGTGATGAGACGGCTTCTCATTGCACTAAGGGATGAACTTGGCGTGGTTGAAAAGAAAAGAAAAATTATATTTTGGCGGACAGTATGGATAACCACTCGCATACACATGTTCTAACTAATACTTGTGAACCGCTGCAAACTCTGATAAAACTTTGAAAACCACAAGTATTAAGTGAGTCTTTGAGACATGATGTATGACTGTTATATGGGGTAGTTCACTTTTGTATGCATGTGTTAGCACTAGTTTGATCTCCTGGTTATACTTGCTATGTGCTACAATCATTGGTGAACATCTCTTTGAATTACTTAAAACTAAATCAAAATGCTTAAGTATCATATTTTTCAGTTGATCAATTTGAGCATTTGCTATGGCTTGTACTTGTTGCTACACACATGACAACACCAACTAGAGCATCTTTTTACTCTGACTGTTGTACTCTTGAAGCTTTGCATTTTCCTCATATCATAACATTTGTTGAGGGGGAGTTGTCATTTTTAGTGTCGTGTTCAGCCTTCTTTTGCTGTCTTTTATGTTCTTGATGAATCCATTGTCAAAGGGGGAGAAAGAGTTTTATCCATTGCATGTTCACATGAGTGATTTTTTTGAGAGAAAAGAAAGGGGGAGATAATTTCAAATCATTTCTTCTTTTTGGATCTTTTTATATGATCTTTTTATTTTTATTTTTTCACTTTGCGATTGATTTAAAAATAATTTGGTGGATGTAAATGCCAATGTTCATTATTTAAATGGTGTTGCCAATGTTTTCATCAAGGGGGAGATTGTGAGATCATGTAATGAAAAATTGGCTTGATATGAAATTGGCATTGCAAAGTGATTTGAATTATGGCATAATTTGATATGCATGTGTTGTCTATATATGGTTGTGATAGCAGGTGATTTGGAATTGTTGCATGACATGCTCGTGTGAGGTGTTGTGCGGATTGACTTGAGTCAAGTCTTGGACTTGGGCTCGTACTTGTCGCTTGTTTGTTCATGTGCAGGTGTTAGCTTGAGGCAGAACATGGTCGATGACGGACTGGAACTAGGTTCAAGGAGGAACTGAGGTTTCGGGACTAAGTTCAGGGAGGAACTGAGGTCCTATCGGTCATGGATGTCATGCGAGATGTTCGGTGGGCTAGAGAACTGAGTTGCATGTTGCATGGTGAACTTGGTTTGGTCAAGTGACGATTAGAAAAAGAAGGAAGACTAGCTTGGATGGCTGGTGGCGCCATCAAATTTTGACCAGGATGTGGCAATTGGCAAGGAGAGGTTCGCGCAACTATTTTTGGCTTGGTGGCGTGGAGCTTGGTCATGGTGCAGACCATGTGAACGGTTGTAGTAACTTTGAGGCTTGAATCAGCATGCAGGACTGCCTATAAAAGGTGGACATCGTTGTCTGTATGATGAGAGAATTGCAGAGGCACACGAGTGCAACCCATAGAAAAGAGAGGCAGCGCATGCTGGATTAGCCGGTAGTTGTTTTAAGTGCTTCGGGAACTTTTGTAGAGTTCTCTTGTGGATGCTTGTAAGTTGCATCTTGTGAACATATTATGAGAGCAATGAAGTCCAATTATCTCATATCAATGTGATGTTAGTCGCGTTCTACATATCAGCTTCTTGATTTACATGTCAAGCCTTTTGTTTCAGATTCATATCTTGTTTGCAAGTTTACATATGTTTATTTTGTTGCTAGGGTATTGTGCTAGTAATCTGAAAAGTCTCATGGCATAAGCTTTAATTGATGTCGCATAATCAAAAATAGAACTGGATCAGTTCTCGTCATTATCACACACAGTGACATTTTTATTTTATATCTCGAGTTCTAGACCTTCGATTAACATGATTCCAGTTGGGTTCATTTGCATATTTTATATAGTTTATTGTATTAAATTTTGAGGTCAATTGGAGCATATTTTTGGTCGAGTTTATTTCTATTAAAAGCACAATGTTCTGTCTTAATTAAAAAGGGCTTACTTTGGTTTTGTGTTTAGGGTGAACTTTAGATTTTAATTTTGGCTTACGCAATCATTCGCCCCCCTCTGATTGCCTATCCCCTAGAGTATATCGATCCTACAAAGTATTCGAACATAAACATGATTAGCTCTTTAGGATCACTACCAGTTGCTTTAACCACTAGCTAGAGACCTTTTCACTTGAATACCATCCACTCGGCTGGCCAACTGGTGATTTGGTAAATGCACACCCGCAGTTTGCCAGTTAGCTAACTCGATCGGTCGGTCAATGGCCGGCCGGCCAAGAATATAATGGTCCTGCTCCTGCTGGACTCGATCGGTCGACACTATTCAATTAAGATTTCTAGTAACCAAAAAGCTATTAAGGTTTTTGCTGTTTAATCAGAGGTAGCATGGTCTTTTATCTTATTTGATATTATGTCCTAAATTTGTTAGGAATTTATTTTTTCAGGACAGAGGGAATACACCGCTAATGAATGGTTTTACCGCCTTGGAAGATTGATTTCCAATTTCGCTGTCTGATTTAGAAGCAATCCACACTGGACAAGAGGACCGTTGTTAATCGCATATATATTCCATTGAAAAGACCACACAAAAAGATCATCATATCCTCGATTTCTATGACAGTTCAAAACAAAATGACAGGAGTAGGTTGAAGCGACTGTTCAAGATCTTTATTACCGTACGTACTCAAGCCGTGTTTCACCGACGACGACGGTGGTGGGTGAAGTGGAGACAGACAAGCTCAGTTAGTTATCTAGTCGCTGAATAGAACAGGGAAGATAGAAGCCGTCCAGTCCATGAATCACTCAGCATTATTCTGTACTCACGGAAAACGTCCATTCATAGGAATTCTCCTAACCCTTTAATTTGTCAATAAAGGCCTTGTTTAGTTCGCAAAAATTTTCATTTTGGCTACCGTAGCACTTTTGTTTTTATTTGACAAACATTGTCCAATCACTGAGTAACTAGGCTTAAAAGATTCATCTCACAAATTACAGGTAAACTATATAATTAGTTTTTATTTTCATTTATATTTAATACTCTATGCATGCGACCAAAGATTCGATGTGACGGAGAATCTTGAAAATTTTTGCGAACTAAACAAGGCCTTCTATGAACCGCCTACTTATACATAGCGGCATCATTGCTGTTAGAAAACCCCATATCCCACTCCTACACAGTGACATTTTGTAGCCTATGTGAGAACGACCACAATCGTAGCAGGAGCTTAACCTCAGCATCAGATATGCACCCATGAGGAATCCAACCCAGGACTTAAGAAGGACTACTGAACCTGCCTAACAAACTCAGCTACGAAACGCAAGAGATAATAATATCACTATAAACCAAAAACTTCAATGAAAGTAAAAGAATATATATATTCTAGACAAAAACTATTTCTTCAGATCCAGAAATAAAAGACTACCAACAAAACAATCTATGGATTTAGAGACATAACTAGAAACATCTGTATAACTTCTAAATTAGTTATTAACTACATTCATGGTTTAATTAGGTTTGTATCTGACTACAAACATACTTGTTGTTTTTAATGTTTTTGGATATTTAGGCCTCATGTTTATTAGAACAAATTTGAGATGTGCATTATATTATATGACGAATATCTCACTGCACTTGGTCAAGCTAGCGTAGTTTATGGACATATTATATGGAAAATATTAAGCATATATGGACTTCCGTATGCCACAATAATAAATGTAATGTGTGAAAATGATTATGGAAAAACATGTCCTATGAGACTTTATGTGTTGTGTGGGAAGTTACAAGTCATGGTGTCTCCATATTTCAGCAAATTGATAGCTATAGGTTTCCATCTCGACTTGTCATTTTAGAGGAGTACATTTTGTGAAGCTAGAGAATGAATGTGACTTCCAAACAGCAAGGACAAAGCAGGTAGCACTTCCGGTTCTTACCAAACTGGTTGGTGATACGAACAAATTAAAGGGGTAACTGTCACATTGCTCTCAAATTTTTAATCTAAATGATAGTCTAGAGTACCGCAATGGCATGTGCGCACTAGCTTGCAACTAAAATGGAACCGGTTGATACAAACCGTTTCTTTTTGAAAGAACGACACAAACCTGTTTTGAAATCCCTTTGTAGCAGTGTGTACAAAGGGATAAGCATGTAAGTACTCCCTCAATCCTTTTTAAGTGTCGTAATTTTCGTACTAGTATTTTTTTTAAGTTTAACTAAATTTATAGAAAATATTAGCAACATAAGTTTATTATGAAAATAGATTATGTATCATAAATATTACTATTTTCTTATATAGGAAGTGAGAAGGACAGTTGAAAAGGGACGGTGGAAGCGGGTTGTCGTGTGTACTCATATGTATGCTCATATAATTCTAGTGACAGAATAAAAAGTTTGTTACGCCAGTATCTTTGAATATTTTTCTTCTCAAACTCGAGAAGATTTTTGGTGTCTCGTTTTACATTACATGATATATACACATTGTCGTTGTAGACGACTTGACCTACGATGTCTGGTTGTGCATTGAGTCGCCAGATGTCAGGGATTTTCTCAGGTATAAGTAGCACGCAGGTTTCCATTCCTTATATTATAGTATACAGCTGGGGAAGAGATGCTCTCGGAGTCTTAGAGGAAGAAAAAGAACACTTGCCAAATGAACACCTCCGAGTCCAAGGTACTTTTATACTATATTTCACGCAATTATTCAACTCGTTTATGAATACGCTTGATGTTGAAGGTCGATGTTGCGTTTCATATGCTATTTTTTCGTTCCTATTATTGTTTTGCACAATCCGTTTCAGATGCAGCGCTAATTTGCTCTAGGTAACGTATCAAAACCTTGATTATTCAAAGCATCAGGAATCCAAAGGGGTCCCTCTAAATATTCACGGATATGTATATCCATGAATGAACGTACTCAATATTCAAAATTAATTTTGAAGATGCCACGTGTATATGAGCTCAGTGTCTATAACTGAGTCTCGCAAAAAAAAGACATGGAGGTGGAGGTGGCGGGGGCAAGTAGCTCGTGGCTTTAGGGTTGGGTGTGGATGTGTGGCGATAGAAGGGAAGAAGATAAGGTGCAAAAAGATAGATTTGATATGGCCTCTTAGTTAATAAGGATAAAAATAGAGTGATGTTTGCCAACTATGCATATGCAGACCGTTCCACGTGCGGAGCTAGGCTAGTGGTTCTAGACATCTAGTGCTGAGGTGTTTTAGTACCACCTTAGATTAGATAGACCCGTTCCACATACAGAACTAGGCCATATATAAGCAGGGTAGTAACCGAGGTGTTTTAGTACCACCTTAGAAGATCTGTTCCACGTACGGAACTGGGCCATATATAAGTAGGACAACAACCGAGGTATTTTAGTACCACCTTAGATTAGATTAGAAGACCCGTTCTGTGTATAGAACTGAGCCATGTATAAGTAGGGTAGCAGCCGCGAAGTGTTTTAGTACCACCTTAGACTTAGTCCGCGTATGAAACTAGGCCGTATATAAGAAATTGTTCCGAGTACAAAACTAGGCCATATATAAGGATGGTAACAGCCGAGGTGTTTTAGTAATGTTATAGACTCTATTAAATAATTATGTATAAGTGTGACCACATGTTCCGGTGTAGTATCTCTAATTAATTGGACAGAAATTATTTTTTCTTATGAGGTTATGTTTGTTCATCTATATCTATTAATAAAGAGGTAAAAATTCAAGCTATTTTTTCGTCTATCCATTTTTTTTATCTATCTTCCCCTTTCTATATACTGATAATATACTGTTGAAAGGTCTTAAATGGCTAGCCTATTTAAAAATCTACAAACCACTAGAGCAAATGATTAGTACAACAAAAGAGATAATGTAATTTTGCTCTAGCTCTACAAGGGGTTGCAAGCCACCTACCCAACAATTCTAGTTGCTAAGATCACTAAGCACACAAAGCTATATCACTATAAGCTACACTAGTGAACAAGCTACACAAGGCAAGGTAAGCAACTAAGGGTGTGTTTGGTTCGTTTCTTAGACAAGCCTAGATAGCAAAATTAAGACATGCTAGCTCTGGCCAGCTTTAACTAATGCGAGTAGCACATGTTTGGTAGCTTGTACTAGCCAAGCTTGGCTAAGAATCGGTGTATTTGGTTACCTGGTTTAGTTTGCATAGACTCATCTCTTGCTTCACCTAGTAATTTTATCCCCTTTTAAAACTTTAGTCGAACATGTTGTGGGCATGGTGGACAAGCACCTCGGCAACCATGGCAATGGGCCACCACGCCGCTGTGAGTGGCGAGCTGGAGAACAAGGCTATGTCGACAAGATGGAAGAGGACCAGAAGGCTCGAAGGCCGAGCTCTCAGCAGATCTGCAAGGGGCGAGGCACGCCATCCCGGCGGAGGTGTCGGGGGAGGGGGACGGGTGAGGCACCCCATTCCGACGGAGGTGTCGGGGGAGGGGGAGGGGCGAGGCGCCCCATCCCGGCGCACGTCTTCCCATGCAGGTTGTCGAGGTCGGCGACAACGGACCAGTCTAGATACGGCGGCGGTGGCAGCAACACGGCGTCCTCGGATCCTTTGTCGTTCTCGAGGCCTAGGCGGTAGGCCGTGGCCGGGCAAGACTGTGACCTACACAGCGGCGAGCGCGAAAACTCCGTCATTCCCCAGCAACGACAACGATGACATGAGGGGGCAGATCAAGGCTATGTCCCTGGGTGACCTGGCAATGAGGTCGTCGAAGCGGCGGAGCGCGAGGGAGAGCGAGGAGCGAGAGCGTGGAGGAGCGGCAATTCATCTAGAAGGGAGAAGGAGCACACATTGGCGGTGGGAGATGTGGCCGGCGTCGGTGTTGGTTGCGTGAAGGGGTGACGAGAGAGAAGGTGAGTGGATGCGGTAGCGGGGGCTGGCTAAGCCTGGCTCCACGAGAACGCCCGATTCAGGCGTTTCTAGGAAGCCAATCCATACGAAATGGATTTGTGGAAACCTAGCTACCAGGCCAAACAGGGAACCAAACAAACCCAAGTTGTATTATGGAAGCCTGGCTAGAGTCTAGTGCAGGGAACCAAACACACTCTAAACTAATTACACTACTTTACGGGAATATAAATAGAGAGAGTGTGATCTTTAAACCGATGTGTAGGGGATGAACCAATCATCAATATATAAACAATCAATCATGGGAGAATGCCAATCAATCGCAATACAGACACTAATTTTTCTCCCGAGGTTCACGTGCTTGTCGGTGCACTAGTCCCCATTGTGTCGACCAACACTTGGCGGTTCCGCGAGTAAAAGGTGTAGCACGAACCTCGTCCTCACTAGGACACCGCAAGAACCTACCCACAAGTGAGGTAACTCAATGACATGAGTAATTTACTAGAGTTACATTCCGGCTCTCCGCCAAGTGAAAGGTCCTAATATGGCTAGAGGGGGGGTGAATAGCCTATTTCAAAAATCTACAAACTCACTAGAGCAAGAGGTTAGTAAATAACAAAGCAAAGCTTTTTGCTCTAGCTCTAATGGGGTGTTTGCAAGCCACCTATCCAACAATTCTAGTTGAAATAATCACTAGGTACACAAGAGCTATGTCACTACTTACACTAGAAAGCTACCTAAAGTTTCTATACAAGTAAGTAAGCTACTCTAGTTTGCGGGAATGTAATAGAGATGGTTTGAACTTTATACCACCATGTAGAGGGGATGAACCAATCAATAATATGAAGTCCAATCACCGGGATAAATGCAATGAACAATCACAATGGAAACACACAATTTTTCTCCCGAGGTTTACGTGCTTGCCGGCACGCTACGTCCCCGTTGTGTCGACCAACACTTGGTGGTTCGGTGGCTAAGAGGTGTAGCACGAACCTCGTCCTCACTAGGACACCACAAGAACCTACCCACAAGTGAGGTAACTCAATGACACGAGCAATCCACTAGAGTTACCTTTCGGCTCTCCGCCGGGGAAGGTACAAGACCCCTCACAATCACCGGGAGATGGCCACGAACAATCACCAACTCGTGCCAATCCTCCTCTGCTGCTCCAAGCCGTCGAGGTGGCGGCAACCACCAAGAGTAACAAGAAAACCGCAGCTAGAACGATCCCCAAGTGCCACTAGATGCAATCACTCAAGCAAATGCACTTGGAAACACTCCCAATCTCACAAAGATGTTTAATCTATGAAGGAGATGAGTGGGAGGTGTTTGCTTAGGCTCACAAGTATGTCAAGTAGTCAAGAATGCCAAGAGAGTGAGCCCCAAGCCGGCCAAACACGTATTTATAGCCCCTCAAACAAATAGAGTCGTTGGCTCTTTCACTGGGCGAAATACGGGGTCACCGGACGCTCTTAAAGGGGCACCGGACGCTCAACACCAGCGTCTGATGCTCCAACGTCAGCCACACATCGTCTTTTGAAACGCTCGTGTCAGAGTCTAACGGTCACCTGCAGTGCACCGGACGCTAAGCAAGTTAGCACCGGACGTGACCGGTGCACACCGGACCCGTGCGCAGAGAGCTCCGCAAACTTGCAGGGTCACCGGACGCAAGCCACCGGACGCACCCTTAGCGTCCGGTGCTCACCGGACCCATGCGCAGAGAGGGTCGCAAAACGCCCGCACACCGGACGCGCACCACCGGAAGCTCAAGCCAGCATCCGGTGCCTATCGTCCGGTGCCTTACCCTAACTGGGCCAGGCACTGTCTGCACCGGACGCTCAGACGCAGCGTCCGGTGCTCCAGAAGCCAGCGTCCGGTGAGCGTTTTCTCAGCGAGAAACACTCCCGCGACTACTCCAAAAATTCCCTCCGGCGCAATAGAAAATATGCACTTCATTTTCTCGAAAAGCGCCAAATCCCGCCTCGCAAGCTCGGCGGGAGGGAGAGAGGAACCCATCCTCTCTCTACCTTTGAAACTCCACCTCCTTCTCAAAGTGTGCGAACACCACAACGTGTGTACCAACAAGTGTGCACGTGTGTTAGCATTTTCACAAACATTTTCTTTGAAGGAGTTAAGTGAGCTCACTAGGTTCTAAATGTATGCACATGAACAATGACACCTAGTGGCACTCGATAACCGCTTAGCCAAAGAATTCCCCTCTTTATAGTACGGCTATCTATCCTAAATGTGATCACACCCTCTATGGTGTCTTGATCACCAAAACCAAAACCCTAAGCAATACCTTTGCCTTGATCTTCATAGGGTTT
Organism: Sorghum bicolor; assembly: GCF_000003195.3. NCBI lineage: Eukaryota > Viridiplantae > Streptophyta > Magnoliopsida > Poales > Poaceae > Sorghum > Sorghum bicolor. Next base: position 53,389,079 of record NC_012871.2, on the reverse strand, counting down.
TGTTTTTCTCTTTCTTCTTTTCCATGTTGAGCACTTGATCATCTTGTGGTCATCACCATCACCACCATGATCATCACTTGCTACATCACTTGGCATGTACCAACCTCATTAAGTCTACACACACTTATCATAGAGGTTAGTACTAGGGTTTCATCAATTATCCAAAACCAAACTAGGGCTTTCACCAAGGAAGGTACAATACCCCTCACAATCACTGGGAGATGGCCACGAACAATCACCAACTCGTGCTTTTCATTTTCTCAAAAACGCTGAATCCCGTCTCGCAAGCTCGGCGGGAGGGAGAAGATACCCAAAACCTCTCCACCACTTCAACCCTTGCTCAAACGTGCTGACCACCAAGTGTTTCACCTTGTGCACGTGTGTTAGCATATTTTCACTAACATTTTCAAGGGTTAAGTTAGCTCACTAGGTTCTAAATGAATGTACATAAACAATGACACCTAGTGGCACTTGATAACTGCTTAGCCGAAGAATTTCTCTCTTTATAGTACGACCATTTATCCTAAATATGATCACACCCTCTTATGGTGTCTTGATCAACAAAACCAAAACCCTAAGCAATATCTTTGCCTTGATCTTCATAGGGTTTTATTTTTTTCTTTCTTCTTTTTCAAGTCGAGCACTTGATCATTTTGTAGTCATCACTACTATCACCATGATCATCTCTTGCTCCGTCACTTAGTATGTACCAACCTCATCTACACACACTTAGCTGAAGGTTAGTACTTGGGTTTATCAATTATCCAAAATCAAACTAGGGCTATCAACTATTGACAAGGAAACTAGAATAGAGTTTTTATCGGATAGAGAGTCCAAATAGAAGATCGTCGCTGCATGCTAGAGTCCATATAAAAAAAATATGGAGGTAAGCAGGAAACTAGGACAGAGTTGTTATCCAATAAATAGTCCAAATAGAAGATCGTCGCTGCATGCCAGAGTCCATATAAAAAAGGAAATATGGAGGCAAGCAACTTAGCGTCAAGTGTAAGTTGTCTTCGTAGGGATTGAACCCTTAACTTTTCTTTAATTATCAATAAACAAATATTTTGACCATAAAATGTTAATGTATTAATGACTTTGATCAGATAATAGAATTATATATTTTTATAGGTCTTCAATAAAAATCATGTACGTAGAGATGTAACTCTACCAACACAATGATAATATAAAAAATGAAGTTATAATATATTTATGACTAAATAGTTTTATGTGTTACAACGAAAGAAAAAATATATATCAAAATTATATTTTTAATTCAAAATAGATTTAACAAGATACTACCATATTATTTCTAATATTAACTTATAACGTACTACGTAAATATCATGATTATTATAAAATAAACTATACCTTATTATTCTAAATTCTAATGTAAAGTGTACAAAAAAAGAAGTATGTAGCATTTTCATTTTCCTTTAAAGTTTAATAAGTCTTTTCTCTCATGTTGCAACGCCGCATATTTACTAGTATTAATAAATGAGCCTATTCTTTGTGTACGAATATATAAAAAGGTCAAAGCATTCAACAATTTATCAAAAAAATATAATGGATTCAAGGTGAATTAACTCCTCTAAGTTCTTTTTTAAAGAAAAATATGGATTTTCATTACTCAGATAAAGCTGAACCTTCAGCAAATATAGACTGAATATGAATCTGTCACTAATGTCATTTTCAATACAACAACCATGCTTAAAAAGGGTAAGCCCAAAATCTCCCGAAGACGAAGAGCAGGAGCGGTTATGGGCTAGAGCCTGGCCCTAGGCATGAGAGAAAAGCCTGCATACCTTTTTTTAGTTTTTGTGGCCCAGTCTATAGTGTTTTATACTTTTATATGCTTGTCAAGCATTAGGGAACAATAGGTCTTGGCAGCAAACATAATGTCCTTACGGGATTCTTTCAGTCTAAGCGTTGGGACGTAAGCATAGCGTCGGCCGACTATTTCTTCCGCATAGATGGTATGGGCAGCAGCGGAGATCTTTTTTTTTTTTTTCCTTTTGGCCTTTTCCCTTTTCTTCTTCTTGGTACAATAAACAATAGTTCCCGCAGTGTTATTGTCCGTTAGAACACGTCTGACATGGACGAATAAGATAACGAGCAAAATGTGTACTGATGTTTATACTATAAATTAAATTTATTTATTTATTTATTTCATGTTTCGTTTTTCCTTCTTTTATTCTATTTATTTTACCTTTTCTATTTCTTTTCATTTATTTTTTCTCTATTATTTATTTCATTTTATTTTCTTTTTCCTATTCTTTCCCTTGTTCTTGTTTCTATTTTTTTTGTCTTTTTTCTTTTATTTTCTTTGGCTTTATTCTTTTTTAAAAAAAATTATCTTTCTTTTATTTCTTTGTATAGTAGTAATTATTTATCTTATTTATTAAACTTTTATTTTTTTGTTTTATTATTTTTTTTGTTTTCCTTCATTTTCTTTATTTCTTTGTCATTTCTCTTTCCTTTTATGTGCCCTTTATATTTTCTATTTTATTTTATTTTTTAATTTTTCTCTTTTTATTTACTCAAATTATTTAAAAAAATTCATATTTTACTTTTAGTTGTTTGTATTCTATGAGATACATATGATGTTCATATAATATATATAATTTTCTTGCTTCTATTTATTTATTTCATTTACACTATGAATAATTTTTATTTTTCTCAAGATTTTTTATTTCATATGTCACATGTATACATATGATTTTCTTTAGTTTTCTTTCTCTTCCTTATTTAAGTTATTCATTTATTTTATGATTTTTATTTTTTGTTGGTTATATATTATATGAGATATATAAGATGTCCACATAATATACATATGATGTTCTAGATGTATTATGTGATGTTTAGTAGTATACATATGATTTTCTATGATGTATTATATGATGTTCACGTAGTATACATATAAAGTTTTATGATGGATTTTGTGATATTCTCGTAATATAAATGCAATGTTTTAAAATTATATTTAGTATTTACATAGTACTCGTGAGATGTTCTATTGTATAATTTAGGTTGTTCACAGAGGATATATGTGATGTCCTATATATTTTTTATTATATTCTTTTTCATGCGTTGTTCCATATTGTGTTTTATTTTTCCTTCCACCTAATTATGTTTGATTATTATTTTTTATCTTGGATTTTTTCTTCACCTTCTTCTTTTACCTTATTTTTTTCTTAATATATATCATTTACTCTTTTAATGTCTATATTTTCATGAGATTCCAATATGATGTTCATATAGATATTCATATAGTATACGTG
>NC_012871.2:53383567-53385698 GCF_000003195.3 Sorghum bicolor | reverse complement strand
ATTTTTTTTCACGCGGGGTGGCACATAGTGTGTTTTTTTTTCTTCCCCCCCCACATGTGTGAGTGTGATTTTTTTCTGGGAGTTTTTTTTCACCCTCTCCTCTTTCCCTATTTTTTTCTATATATATATATCACACTCTCTCAAAGTCTATATATTCACGAGAGCCCTCTATATAGTTCACATAGATATACATATAGAATAAGTGAGAGGGTTTTTTTTCATTTTTGGGTGTGCACATAGAGACCACGAGAGATTCTTTTCTATATATTTCTATCTCCTCACATGTCTTATAGAGATATATATATATATATATATATATATATATATATATATATATATATATATATATATATATATATATATATATATATATATATATATATATATATATATATATATGTAATGTTCTATGATTTGTTTTATGATGTTGATGTAGTATATATAGGATGTTATTTAATGTATTATGGGATGTTCATGTAGCATAAATTAGATAATTTATGATTATCTTTGAGTACCCATGAGATGTTCTATGGTATATTTTTTATTGTTTAAATAGATCACTATGTAATGTTCTTTTTATTTTTTTCTCTATTATATTTTTTCTCTTATACTTTTTCCTATATATTATTATTCTTTCTATTTATGTTATTTATCTACAAATTTCTGAATATTTCAAAGTTTTTATTATTTATTATTTGTTTTCATAGATATTATGTTATTTATTAATTTATTAATTTATAAATTTATCTATTTTTATACATAATATTTCAAAGCTTCTTATAGATATATTATAATACTATACTAATAGTATGAACATATAATTTGTTATTAGATTGGATTTTCCTTGTAAAGGGGGAAAGCTGTTTTCTTAACCTAGAACATCATCTCTGCTTAATAAAAAAATGTTCTATCTATATCTGATAAATATGCGTTAAAAATTATCTATATATATCCATGTAGGATCTTGTTTTGAAGGATTTAATGCAGAAAATAGGATGAGTTAATCAGAATTTAATTTGGACACTTGGCTTAAAAGTTATAGATTTTTTTAGTTTCTTTAGAACTATGACATGAGCAACATTCAAATTGATACTTTATTCTACAGCTTTGTGGGTGGTTCTCAAATGGTTTGTAGTTAGATTTCTATGGAAGTATATTTATCTATTGGCCTATAATATATTGTGGCCCACTACTGTTAATCGGAGGAATACTTAAATCTTATATTTATGATGTCGACATCCAATCATATCTTATCTGATATAATTGACATTATCCGTATTCGAATCCAAATCCGACTAGAAATATGAAAACAAATATGATATAAGTGATATCGTCGGTATCCGATCCGTTTTCATCCCTAATTCAGCCTTGTGTGTTGTGTGCGAGCAGCGAGCATGGAGCCGTTGCTATTTTTCTTTACCACTGTTATGTTTCTATCAAATTTGTTGTTGATTTAAGTGTGGAATTGATCTAAAATTACACATTATTATAGGTATATGGATTATATATATACTTAGATAACGGCTGTAGTTATGTAAATTGACCAGCTCCACCACGGATTAAGAAAATGTTGTATGCGCCATTTTTATCCATAATACAAAATACAATCTAGTCTCCAATATATTTGAGGTTAGAGAAAGTACAAAGCAAATATATAATGTGTTGATGTCAAATTGGGTCACCACCTCGAAAAGGAGCTAGTTGGCTCCATGTGGGGAGGATCGGCCGGCATCTAGGGTTTGTCTGCACTTGACTTTGTGCATCCAGCAATAAGCACAATACATAAGACACGTAGCCAGAGGAGCCATGTCGAGAGAGTAATACACAAGACACACTGACAAGGTCCCTTGAGACCCAAAGCCCCACGTAGCCATACGCCCCGGAGGGACCCGTCAGGGCATGGAGTGGCTATGGGCTGCCCTAGCTGGCCTAGTGGCTCTAGAGTATCATCATCATCAATCCTCCGGCCATGCAGCACCGACGAAGAATGAGGAGAAGAGATAGATGGGTAAAGAGAGGTTGTAGGTTGATTTTTGTGATACTTATGTGTGTGTTGGACACCTCAATTGGCCATGGACCTTATATCTATACGGTGGGGTGGTCTTATCCCTCAAGGAGTCAAAACCCCTTC